>NW_010409910.1:28526-33740 GCF_000710305.1 Buceros rhinoceros silvestris
CTGCAGTGATGCCCTCCAGCTCCCATGGCATGCTGCAATGGTTGTGCAAGGATGGGGGAATAACCTGGGCTGAATTTGGGGCAGGGAGACAACTGAGCTGTACGTGTGTGGGAAGAGCTGTTTGGACCTGGTTGAGGTGGTGGTGACAAAGCAAGTGCACAGAGAGCTGGAATTAGGGGGTCTCCAGTTAAAGCCCAGTGTTTTGTACAAGCAAGGGGCCTGCTGTGGCTTAGGGGAAGAGTCACCGCGTGATGGACCATCCTGTGGCTGGGATGGGTGACCTTGGGCTGAGAAATGGCCGCTTCCCATTGCAGGAGTGCAGCGGGTGAGCTGGAGCCCACCGCAGTCTGGCTCTAAGCAGGGCACCAGGCTCTAACTTGGCCCCGCTCCCACATCTGCCAATAAAAATTAAGAAATTGATTTCCTTTTGTTTGCCTGACAGGACGAAGCTCTCTTTATGAGACAGTAAATGCAATCTTGCTCTGAGCATGGCTAGATTTTTAATTGTATTTGTTGTGCTTTCACTTACTGTTCTATGAGATTCAGTTCCGTTCCTTGCTGGTGCAGAGATCAGCCCTGAGGGATGGTTTGATTTCAGCTACAGCAAAACGTTAGAATTTTATAAACATTTCTTTCATTTGTTTGTTTTCCCGATAAGCTGAAGTTTGGAGTTAGTTTTCTGTCTGTGTACAAATAAATGCGTATGTATAGCTCTGAGTTGTGAAGCTGGGCTGAGAGATCCTGCCTTGGAATGATCTGCTGCAGTTGGTGGTATGGCCCTTGGAAGAGCAGCATCAAAGATTAAGATCAGGGAAATACGAAAGTGCCAACAAAGGTTTGAAGTCAGAGGAGGGGATTTTGTATATAACATATATTGAAGTTTAATGAGGTTTGCTTCAGCACTTGCTATACAATGCATGGTGACCCACTTTACTAGGAGATTTTCTTTTTTTACTAGTTATGGGTCATATACAGTTCCTAATTAAGTAGGTTAATTATATGGCTCCTTTATATTACACAGGCAAATGTGAATGGCACAGTTAGCTCTTACACTTAACCTTTTTTATCAAAAATGATCTGAGCAACGGCTCCCGGAGACACGGGTGGTGAGAGGACATTGCCCTGCAGCCCTGAGCACTTCATTGCTCTCTGCTTCACCAAACTCAGTCCTGAGCAAGACCTGGGATATGGATGAACTTGTCCTTTCTGAAACCACGTTGGAGAGACCCTGGCCCCATCTAGGTCCAGTGCTGTGCCCACGGTGCCTCAGATGGTCTGCAGCACTGCTGACATCCCTGCTTGGAATTTCTTTGGAATCATCAAAAAGGGAGGGGCCCTTCTTGCCAAGGCTGTTTGGTTGCAGGTGAAAAGTGCTGCAGGCTGGGAGGGCTGTGAGCATTGTCAGGCTCTGTAACTAAACCGTCCTTGAAAGAAGTTTCTTTAACCTTTCCCTTGCAGCCCAGCAGTGGCTGAGCCCCCGCAGCATCCCTGGGTTATCTGTTCCAGGGCTCAACCATCCGCACTGCTAGGCATTAGGGAAAATGTTCAAACCCTAATCTCCCTCAGTGCAATTTAAACCTATTATTTCTTGGTTTATCCCCAGTGGACATGGAGAACAGCTATTATATTTCTCTTTGCTGCAACCTTTTACATATTTGAAGGCTGTTATCACGTGTCCCTTCAGTCGTCTCGTCTCACTGCAAAGCACAATTCTTTCAGCTTTCCATGGGAGGTTGTGTTTCCTACACCTCTGATCATTTTTGTTGCTTTGGAGAGGTTACCGTGATAACAAGCTGGAGTTTTTGTTGTTGTTTCGCCTGTCTGCCTTGGAGCATTCATTATGTTACGGGTGCATATGAAGTGACTATTACCTTCTCTAATCTGTGGTTATTTATAAAGTACCCTATATTCCTGAGCCTATGTTTTATCAGAAAGTATATCTCTTAGCCTTGATGAATAATTTACCATTATGGTATGCAAACGGAGGCTCCCTAAGCTATTTAATATTATTTGCTTTATTTTTCTTGAGTAACAAGTTGTCCACGTAACAGTGTGAATGAATCAGGCAATTCACAGACATGGACTGAAAGGTATATCCTATTTCATGGAGCTTCCAGATAAACAAGGAGATGATGGGAAACACCGAGCCAAACTCCAGTTTACCTGCAGGGAAGAATGCTAAATAGAGAACAATAGGAAATTTTCTGAAAAGCAGAGATTTTGGCACAGTCTGGAAGTGTGTGTGCTCAGTAATTGCAGAGACAATAATATCAGGATGGGTATAAATCAAGACAGGTTGGAACGTTGCTGGGATGGATGGAGCATAGCCTGACGGGGAGGCTGGGAGAGAAGTCATTCGAACCCAAATTGCCAGTTTGCTTTTTGTGTTTGGAGAAATCCAGTGTGCGTAGTCCCAGCAGAGGCATCTTGTGGCAAGAGATGAGTTTTGTGTCTTGAAAGCCGGAAATCACGCGGGCCGGGGGAGTAATGTTAAAAAAAATGCCACAACCTGCCAGAAGGAAATCACAACAAAGGGAGAGACTTCTTTTCCTTGTGACTAAAACACCTGTCACGGCTGCCAGGACTCTGCTAATTACACAATAACTTCATTATATCCCACTTGGGTATAAAATCAACAATACTTGAAGCTCCAAAAATGAGCAGCCTTTAGGCTAGATTAATGAAGGCAGGATGACTGCGTGGAGCCAGCGTTTGCCCTGTCCTCCTGGAAGCTCCAGAGGGTAAAATGGCTTGAAGACTTTGTTGCTAGTGCTACATAATAAAGTAAATGTGCAATTAGAAGTAGATGACTGATGGGAGAGAGGCATTAAAAGACATGTTTCTCTGAATAGGTTTGAAGTCTCAGTGCAGCATCTCTGCTCCTTTTTGATTGAGCTTCTGGTAGTCCCTGGCAGCATCCCGACAGGAGAAAAGGCGCATCTCTCATTAAGTGTAGTTTTTCTTCCCAAGTGAATATATAAGGGAGGTCCTCCTGGAAAGTTGCAGTGCAGTCCCCATATTGCCCAACTCCTCAGGGTCCTGTGTGTACACAGATGAACGGCTGCAGCATGGATTAAAGGGTTTCACCTCATGATGGAGGAGTTTGTGGTTAGCTGGCAGGTCAGACCCCAGGATGAGTGAGGATAGATGGGAGTAGCGTTAAGGTCTGATGTCCCCTGAGGTTTCCAGCTTTGGCAGCTGATAGCTAAGACTTAAATTAGAAAGTCTAAAAATACAATAAAGCACAAGCCAAAAATTGGGATACAGCTGAATATTATGAAATAGCTCTGTGTGGGAAGCAGGCTCTCAGGTATGGATATTTTTTCTTTCATCACTTTATTTTACCTGTGGGAACCAGCTTGTCATTTGTTAGGGCAGGATTAGAGCGGTGATGCTCTTGGGCACAAGTGCTTGAGCGTGAGGAGTCATGGCTGGGGGAGGAGGCTGAAGAAGCTGGAGCACCGTTGCTGGGTGGCTGTCTGCAGGAAGGAGATCAATGTGGGTGCGTTCGGGCACACCGGTGTTTTGGGGATCTGGTCCGTGGGGGTAGACAAGGATGCGTAAGTGGGTGCTGTAGGACTTGAGGGGGGCACATGGACTGACTCGTGGTCAGCCAGACTCGCGAGTCCCCTTTCCTCTGTTGTGCCTGACAGATGTGCATGGTGTTTGCAGGTCCTGTGGCAGTGATCAGCGGAGAGGAGGATTCAGCCAGTCCCCTCCACCACATCAACCATGGTATCACAACACCCTCATCCCTGGACGCTGGCCCGGACACAGTGGTGATCGGCATGACCCGCATTCCTGTCATCGAGAACCCACAGTACTTCCGACAAGGTCACAACTGCCACAAGCCAGACACATGTGAGTGCCCGATTCGGCTGGAGCCCCCTGCGAGCACCAGGGGATGGGTTGGGGGGATGGGGGAAGGAGGGCAAGGATGAAGAGGTTGAGAGGATGAGGAAGAGAAGGAGGTTTTTCAGGAGAGTGGGTCTTGGTATGGTCCAGAAACCAAAGTGAATCTCAGGTCTCAGAAATCACAACATACATGTAGGTGCTTCTAGAGAAAACTTTCCACGCTCACCTTCACCTCCCTTCACCCTCCCTCCGCCACCCACCAGTCACCTTCCTCCCTTGCCTGAAAGTGCCATTTGAAGCTGGGCTTCGCCTTGTTGGCTCCAAATGTGAGGTCCCTGGCATGAGCAAGAGCCACCTGGGAGCACGGGGATGGATGTGACCCCTGCCTGGCTGGGGAAAGGACCTGCCTCCCCTTCTTCCTCCAGCAGTTTCCCAGCCATGAGGCTGCCTCCTTGGCTCCCTGACGGGGCAGGGAGAAGCTCAGGATATGTGGCTGTATGTGGGGCAGATGCGTGGAGATAAAGAACAGGAAGCTTAGATGCTGGATGTCTTGTTTTCTTGGCCTTCTGTGAAGCTGTTGCATCTTCCCTGTATAAATCTGGGGTTTGAACTGGGCTTATTAGACTAGCAGATGGTGGTCAAGTGGTCCTCTCTGTTTTGTGTTCCTAAATTCTGAGTATGAAAGAAAAGCGCTGAGTAAAAGGATGCTTTTTCTGGGAGTCTGTGATGATTTCCCATGTGAGCAGTGAGATGCAGCCTCCATGACACATGACTCACGGCCAGTTGTAGAGTTCTGCCAGGCCTCTTACCTCCTCTGAGATGAGAGCTGAGCAATGCAGGAGGTTCAGATAATAACAGGTTCCACTCCTGTTATTGCTTATCCTTTTGGTGTGTCTTGGTTCCAGGTAGAACCGGAAAATAAAAAGCTTGCAAAAAAAGAGGAAACCACCTCCCACCCCCAACTTGTGCTTTCTCCATGGCCCAGCCAGAAGTAGGCATAGTTGCATTGAATTTGCCTCTGCTTTACCCTTGGCTGCTGCAGGAGGCACAGCGCAGCCCTGGAAACAGGGAGGAGGCCCATCTCCCAACCTGCGGAGAGGCCCAGCCAGAAGTAGGCATAGTTGCATTGAATTTGCCTCTGCTTTACCCTTGGCTGCTGCAGGAGGCACAGCGCAGCCCTGGAAACAGGGAGGAGGCCCATCTCCCAACCTGCGGAGACTCATTCAACAGCGCTCACAGGAGCGTGCGGCTCCCCAGCCACCGCTCCTCCCGTCAGGGGATGGGGAGCACAGCCGCTGCTCCCATGGAGATGCCCCTAGGGTAGACCGCGCCCTGCACCCTCCCGGCTCGCGGCACGCC
>NW_010409910.1:33851-34371 GCF_000710305.1 Buceros rhinoceros silvestris
CGCGGGGGGGGCGGGGCCCCCCAGCCACTGCTCCCATGGAGATGCCCCTAGGGTAGCCCTCGCCCTGCACCCTCCTGGCTGCTGCGAGCCGGTGCCTGAGCTGTTACCAGCGGAGCGATGGGGTGTACCCAGTGAACGCGACCGGCTTTCCCTTTGGTTTTCATGTTAATGCTGAATTTGGTCTGTTTGTAGAGAGGGGAGGAGGAGGGTGGTGATTAGGCAGGAGCGGAGAAGCTGAATGTAGCGTGTTTTTTCTGTGCTGTTAATTACATATTTTACATTTCTTCTAGCACCTCATCTCAAAATGATTTACAAACTCTGACGACTTAGGAGGGGGGGTTCCCCCGCTTTATTTTCTTCCTTTCACTCCTGTGTTCTCTCGAATCTCTTTAATAAATGCGCCGGCCATTGCAAGACAAGGGTGCTGCTGCAGCTGTGGAGGAGCAGAGCTTAAACCTCAAAGGGTTAAGTTTTGCTCTGGGCATTTGCCCTGGGGGGGGGTGTGTGTGTGCAGGGGAAG
>NW_010409910.1:34514-44049 GCF_000710305.1 Buceros rhinoceros silvestris
GGTGGTGCGATTTGGCTTCAGTTTCTTGGGGCTGTTTGATTAGGATCTGCAGAGCTCACAGAGATGCTTGGGGGTGGCATCTGGAGCTGCTTGTCCTCTGTGCCACGAGGGTGAAATGCAGCACTAGTGGCAATGTGGAAATCCATGGCAAATTGCCACTCTGAGCGCTGGGTTTCCCGGAGCTGTGAGGCAGCAGGGCTGAAACCAACCCCCTGCCCCCCTTTCTTGGGGCTGTTTGATTAGGATCTGCAGAGCTCACAGAGATGCTTGGGGGTGGCATCTGGAGCTGCTTGTCCTCTGTGCCACGAGGGTGAAATGCAGCACTAGTGGCAATGTGGAAATCCATGGCAAATTGCCACTCTGAGCGCTGGGTTTCCCGGAGCTGTGAGGCAGCAGGGCTGAAACCAACCCCCTGCCCCCCTTCCCCCCAGGCTCTCCCTTTGGCAAACCACAGCTGGATGCTGGCAGGCTGAAAGTCCTTATATTTTAGATACAAAATATCTTTTCTTGTCATTCATGAGGCAAACACCAGCTTTTTGAGACCTCAGGCAGGGTTGGATACGGGGTGTGTATTGTTTTTTAGTCCCCAGGACTTTACTTGGGCAAAACTTCTGACTTCACTGGTGGCTTTGCTTGAGGCTGGGAAGTTTCATGATTCACCTTTTGAATTATCCATGCTTTGGGGAGCTTTTGCTGTAAGGAGTTTGTTTGATCTGATGTGCTCTGCTCAGCTTAAACGTGAGCTGGAGAGTATTTGTTGCTCCTGTTCTCCCCATGGTTTTCACGCCAAAAGGTTTTTCTTTCCTCCTGTGCAGAGCTTGGACACAAACACTCCTTCATTTGCTGTCACTTGTAGAGAGAAGTCCTTTGGGCTGGGCTGTGCCTCAATGTGCAGCTAAGCCTGGACTGCTGCAAGTTGTCACCTCCCTCTTGCCACCCACCTCCCGCAGAGCTGCTGACCGGCTGTGAGGCACCCAGCATCGCTCCCTTGCTTTGAGGTGTTGCTAGAGCGAGATCTTCAGCAAGTCATTTCTCTCTCCACCATGAAACTTTTCTCCTTCCTTCCTCCTGCAAACATCCCTGTGTATTTGGATGTTGTCTGGGCTGAGGACATGCCGATACCCATTACCCCGCTGCAATGAGGAGAGCAAACTCTATATGCTTAATGCAGTATTAATAGTACATTGATGTGATATAGATTTCTGTCACCCTCTATACTAGCAAACATTGCTTATCACACAGGGATGACGGATGTTTATTCCCAGCCACTTAGCTCTGCATAATGGAACTGCAGCTGAAATATGGAGGGCAGCTCCCTGCCCACGGAGCTGCAGCCCCTCGCTGCTGCTGTGCAATGCTCTCCTGTGGGCTTTTCTCTTTGACGTGTCCTCAAGGAGACAGAGATGTCTTTCTCACTGGGGATGTGCTGTGCTCACATCGATGGGATGAAGGCTGCAGGAACCAGTACTCACCTTTGAATTTCTGGGATTTCTGCAGTTGTCTCTTACCCCTTTTCTGTTACTGCTTGGTTTAGAGAAGTGGGAGAGAGAAACTTGGCTCAGCGTCCCATCCCGGCTGGGGACTTCTCGAAGAGCCATGGAAGAAACTGTTTTCTTGAGTCTTTGAGAAGATGCTCCTTCCATCTTTATGCTGTAACCCCGTGGCATGCTGGGCAGCACTAGGGTTTGCAACCAATCCTTGTATCAGCCATCCTCAGCCCTACCTGGAGGGTTAAGCAAAGAGCTTGGCAATAGGGACAGTTCAACTACCAATCAATTTCAGAAGAATAAGCTGAAGGTTTTTTGTTTTGTTTTTTATCCTGTCTTTTGCACGTGGAAGAGAAAACAAGTGGTCTACCTGCTTGGCAGGTGTCAGCAGGAGGAGTGGCAGGTTGTGAGGAGTTTGCACCTCTCTATATTTAGACACAAGCAGATGAGAGAAGAAGAATGGGACTTGTGGAGCAAGCACTGCGGACAGAATACTTGATGAGGAGATACAGTGTAGGACTACGTGGCTCCATCCTGTTGTCGGGGGTTTTGATAATGCAAAAGGTGATGCAGTCTACCCTCATTTGTGTCTGGAAAATGGCTGTCAGTCCTTCTGAGCAGGATCATTACAACAGATAGCTCCTGATCAGTGGGGGAAAAAAAAGAACATCATTGGCTTGAAATAGGTTCATGAGGCTGTTGGTAGGACGTCTTTTTCATACGTATGTTTCTTGGTCGTAACAGCAACTTTAAAGCTTAGCTCCATCTCCTGATGTTTAGGATTTGCAGAATGGGTAATTACAAGTTGCTGGAGATTTTTGTGGTGAGAGACTGGTAATGCTTCAGAAGAAACATTTTGAAAGATTGTTTTACTTTAATAGTAGTAATTAATTATTAACATGATGCATCAGATGCAGATTAGTTCTTGGATCTGATCTCTTAAGCTTTACTCACACGCCACAGCACAGCTTCGCAGTTAATCTATTCTCTCATATTTCTTGTCCGACCAAAAAGACAATGACACAAATTAGAGAAAAAAAATCCAAACCTTAACGGAGAAAACAAATTTGGGGGCAAACCCCTGTTTGTCTCCCATCAGTGGGTTCTTAGTTCCCACCACCACCGTGAAGGGGGGAAAAGGTTTGATTGTGGTGGAGGCTGTTGCCAGACACAAGCGGAGCTGGCTGCGCTTTCCTCTT
The DNA here is from genome assembly GCF_000710305.1 of Buceros rhinoceros silvestris. Lineage (NCBI taxonomy): Eukaryota > Metazoa > Chordata > Aves > Bucerotiformes > Bucerotidae > Buceros > Buceros rhinoceros. The sequence goes on from NW_010409910.1 coordinate 37,201, forward strand.
CCAGGACTGGCGCAGTCTGGGGACTGGGATGCATTCTCCACACGGGTGGAGCAGCCGTCCTTCCAAAGAGTCCTAATGAGGGTTTTTTTCCAACCTCATTTATTACAGGCTGCCCTGACATAATTACATATTCAAAGTTAGTAATTACACGTATTGATGCTAATTAAGTAATTAGATATAATTACACTAACTGTAAATACATGGTAATCGGCTAAAAAGAAGTACTTCAGAAAAAAACAAGGCAAATCACACAATAAAAGCGCCATCAGCACTCTTTCACGCGGAACCCTGTCTTTATCTTGTGTTTCAGTGCAGTTTAAAAGGAACATTGTGGTCATTTCATAAATCATATTTTTTTAAGATAAATAGATATTCTAATCTCTGTTTCTAATAGGTCTTGAAAACAAAAACAGGGAGGATATTTACGCTTACAGCTGTAAATTCCTTTTGTTTGCCTAGTGTGTTTTGTTCATCCTGGGCTTGAGAAGCTAAAAAGTATGCAGCATTTCTATTTTCGGTCAGTTTATGTTCTCATTTTTGGCAAAAACAACAACAACAACATAAAAAAATAAAGCCATAAATAGGTGCAGTTTCATTTGGCTAAAAAAGAAAACTGAAACTGTTGGTAATGGAAAACGGAAAGTTTTTCTCTCTCCTGGGATAAGAGGACTTGTCAAATATTATTTTCATGCAATAGAAATGTGGGGGCCAGTGCGCAGTGACAGCAGCACTCTGCTGCCCAGCTCCCAGCCTGGGGCCAGGCTGGGCAGGTCTCAGTCCCTCCCACAGGTCGCTGCTGTTTCTCCAAGCTTCTCTCTCCCTCTTCTCTCCTCTAATATGGAAGCCCCAGGGTCTTCTCCAGCAGACCCAGTGCCCATTACTTCTCTGAAGTAGCCACTTGTGAGTCAAAACACTCCTGCACTGGGGCTCCTCACTGTCTTATGGGCTTGTCCTTCTCAGTCTGCCCATGTGAGATACTTTTTGAGGATTTAATGAGGACCTGTGAGTAGCTCTGTAGTCCTTCATGTGTGTTTTGTTACTCCATTCTGTGTGTCCTAATTTGTTCTAGCAAAGCCTGGGTTTGTGTCTTGACTATGTGAAAAAGCCCTGGCCTCAATGCTCAGCTGCTAGCAAGTGGGAGGCATTGGAGGCTGCCGCAACAACCTTCTGCCTCCAAATTTCCCTTCCTTTCCTTCTGGTTTGTGGTTGCCCCTCGTAGGAACTGCTCTGAGCTACAAGTGCTGATGTGAATGTCCTGCAAAATATGTGGATGGTGAAGAAACCCCACAGGCTGTGGCTGGCTGCTCCCAGAGCAGATGTTGCAGGTACCTGAAGAAAAGTGTGAGCCACAAAAACTACTGCTTCTGTAAGCCCCTGGTGCAGGAATGAACTTCAGCTCTTCCCAGCCCTCTCAGCTGGTTTTCCTTACCTGTGGCTGTTCTATGCTCTGTGTCATTTCATCCAGCTCTGAAAGAGCAGGGAAGAAATACCCAGAAGTCCAGCCTGTGTTTGCAGAGGTGGAATGTCCATCTCACCTATTGCACCTGTACTTTGAGTTGCAACTCTTGCTCAGCAAGTCAATCTTCAGACCTTCCTGCCCTGGTGGTGCTACAGAAATGAGAGTTTTTCAGACCATCTTGCAAAGACCGGCAGAATTCATTGTGTGTACCTTGCCCCTCAGCGAGCTCTGCAGGTGTTGGCTGTGGTGTTGTATCAAGAGAAAGAAAAGCAGCACAGGAGGGTAGGAAACATGGCTCTGCCTGGCCTCTGCCTGTGTTGGAAGGAGCTGCTGTAGCCAGCAGTGCAACCCTGCCTTGCTCCGGATGCGATGTGTGCAACGACTTGGTTTGCACGTAAGCTGATGACCTCCTGCAGCTGCTTGGGTTTCAGAATCTGTCTCTGTTGCTTTAACATGTGTTTACTGAAAATACTTGTAGCAACACCTAAGATCAAAGGGCACCAAGCAGGCCCCAGCCCTGGTGCGGGGAAATGATGCTGGCAGCATGGCTGCGGTGGGTGATGACACATCAGGCAGGGATGTACCTGGGGACTGACATCCATTAGGAAGAGAAACCCTTAAATCAAGGAGAACATGGCTTTGGGCTCTGACATTGACCTACCTTTGGAGAGGCTGTCCTGGTGATGGAAATACCCTGGATACAGACATCAAGGAGTGGAAAAGGAAGTGTTTTCCCATGCAAACCTCTGCTTGCTCCTTCTGGCCTGAAGGCATCTCCTCTGGACCCTTTAATCCTGGTGTTTGTGGGGTCAGCAAGCAGGGGTGGCTCACCTGGAGTGACTTCAGAAAGGGAGCCTGTGATATCTGAGCTGTCAAGCACTTAACAAGCCAGATGAGGGGGGAACCTGAGCTGGTTTCCTCCTGGATTTGGAGAAGCTCTAGCACAACAGGTTCCTCTTGCTGCCTGGCAGCCTCATCCCTGCATCAAATGAGTTGGACTGGTCTGCCCAAGACATGCAGCATCTCATGGAGGATGTGTGTACCCCTGATACTCTTGGCTTGCATCCAACCCCCAGCTTATTTCATACAGGGGCTCACACACCCTCCCACTGCTCTTGCAGCCTCTCGCAGCCCCCACGTAGACACCACAGTCCCTGCCTACATGGGCACGTCTTTCCCACTAACTCACCCATGCACCATGGCATGAACATGATGTAAAACCTTTGCTGAATCAGCTCTTCTTCATTCCCCATGGCTCAGCTTCCTGCAGCGACACCTACACACCAATCATCTCCACCTCACGACCAATGCTGCCAAAGCACGTGTGGAGTTCTGCTGAGTACCCTCACGGTTCTGCCTTTCCTTGGCAAGGCCAGAAACACCACCAGGCAGTTCTCCTGCTAGGGATTGCCCAAAGCTATCAAGGATGGTTGCATCTCCACTTCCTAGTGGGTATTCAGGGCTTGGCAGCACAGTGTGCTTTTTACCTATGGTCTGGCATAAATCAAGACTCACCGTAGCAGAGTGAGAGAAGGGGGATGAAATGGGGTTACAGCAGGTTTTTATTCCCGATGTTATTGGCTGTGTACCCAGGTATAGGTGCTTTTCCCTATCCAGTTGTGCTTGTAGTGCTCTTGATACCATGGGGCTCTTAAACCTGAAGGAGGTGACAGTGACAGAGAAAGGAGGGCTCTTTTCATTGCCCAGTGCTCCTCATGCCTATGGCTTCATCCCTGCAAGCTGAGAGATATGTGTGTGACCTAAGGCTGTTGCAAACTCAGGTAGCCCTGGTGCCCAGGGGTTCGAGAGTATTCTTCTAATGTATCTTTGATTGTGTAAATTTTGATGTGAGTCACTTTAAAATTAGCTGGTGTGTGTGTACGTGTGTGGGGGTAAGAGTCGTGGGGCTGATTGCTTTTGGCCATCAGTTAAACGTTTGTCTTGCTTTTTAATGAGCTTACTGTGGCTTATAATGCTTGGAAATACTTTGGCACTTGGGAATGTGTCTGGAGGCTGAGGTATCTCCGTGTTCCTGGGACAAGGAGGATGTGCCTGTGGTACCTGGCCGTGGGGTACACCTGAAGGCACCGGGAGCATCCAGAGTTGGCAAGGACATCGTGTTGTGACTCTTTTGTCTGACTGGGCCAGTTTTCAGGTTTAAAATCTAGCTCTCTGAAGTGCATGGGGGCTCATAGGAGCTTGTCTCTCTGGTTAGAAGATTGCAAGATCTCATTGTTTGTTCATTGTCTGCTTAAATTACAATTCCTAATTAAAAATAGCTGCTATTGTTTGGGAGTTGGACCAGTTTTGCATGACCGCACACACAGCAGGAACATTATTAGTAGTGCTGTCCTGTGGGACAAGAAGTACAGCCCTGGATCTAGCAGAGATGTCTGTAGCGGTTAAAAACCCAGAAACTTACCCTGAGTGCTGCTTTTGGGCTAGACAGCACAAAACACCCCGTTCAGGCCTCAAAGTCTTTCCTCTGTGGAAAGACTCCAGCTTAAGGAGCTGCTCATGTCAAAGGCGGCTTTTGTTTCCCAGTCTAGCGTGGTGGCTGGCTGTGGGGAGATGGTGTGGGCAGGCAGCGATGGCTCGCGTCTCCCAGCATCACAGGGCAGGTGGAGCAGCGCTGCTCTCTGTAGAGCAGAGCTCAGTCGCTTCATGTACAGTGTAACAAAAATGCAGAAATTGCCATTTTTGGTTGCTGAGCATCAGCCTCAGCATCATTCTGGCTGTCTTACTGTCTTCTGTTGTGGGCGCGGATAAAGAGTGGGTTCACTGCCACTGGGGTTGGTGGGGTGGAGGAAGATGCCGCTGCTACTTCTGCTGGTGTGCTGCTGCAGCCCTGACCTGAAGCAGCCGTCGTGCACTGTGATTAAGCGTAAAGCACTGGCCTTGTAGAACCCGGTGTGATTTACTGAAGTGAACAGTCCTGGCTGAGAACTCAGCAAACCCCTTTCAATGTGTAGCTGATGTAAGATTTGTATGCAATTGTCTTGAGGTGAAAAGTACATTGAATTCACAGCATGTAAGGATTGCTCTTGATGCCCGGGCTTGTCTCCCATTAAGGCAGGGTTTATTGCATAATCCATTTTTAGACTCCTGCATGCCCATTCCTAAACAGACTGCAAGTTACCTAATACTGAACAACGCTTGACTCTGCTTTTCGGGCCCTCTCTCCCTGCCCATACCTGGATAGATCCACTAAAGAGACAGGAACAAATCGAGACTCAGTGAAAGCATGAAAATTTCTGTATGCAGGTTGACAATCTGGCTGTCCTGCTGTCTACAGCTAAGCGTGGTTGTTATGGGATGCAGTACTCAAACTAAGCGATGACTTGCAGCTCCATGTAGACTCAGCTTTTCCTGATGCTCATTGCTGATGTCGCAGCTGTACCTCTGGTTCTGTGTCACAGTTGTGGGTCAGAGAAAATGTCACACCTTTTTTTCAGCCCTACTAACCTATTTTTCCTCGATGAATTGGAACACTGAGTCTGAAGGTTACTATACCTACCTATTTTTGTGTATGTATATGTTTGATCTATTTGAAATGTGCCATTTTATAATGTTTGGACACCTCTTCTTATCTTGCTAACACATTTTAACAGGTTTTGCATCATCCTTCCCTGTCTCCCCACCATACCTCTTTTTTTTTTTTTCTCCTTGCAAGGGAAAAGAGATTTTTTTTTTTCCCCTACAAGCATCTCTTAAATTCAGAGCACTTTCTCTGGCTCCCATAAGTGTGTCTAGGAGACAAGGCAGCTAAGTCTCCTAAGTATAGACGGCAAATTTGCAATTAGAAGAAAACACTGGAACAAAATTACTTCAGCCCTTGTCTTCCTTCCCCCAGCCCTTCCCACCCCTCCACCTCCCTCTTGCAGGATTAAGCTGAGCTAATCCTCAGATGAGCAAGATCTTTGGGAAAGCAAAGAAGCAAAGTAAAACCAAGCGAGGAGAAAGAAAAATCCTTCACACTCAACACTAATAAGGAAATTACGGGTGTCCTACATTATGAATTGGATGAATTTTTAATGGTTAGAAATGCAGTTGATTTATAATGCATCCATCCTGGACTGCAGGGCCTCTTGCCAGCTAATAAATAAATGACGGGGCCTTTGTATTAAAAGTATCAGTCATTTTACATCTCTGCACTGTAATTGATGGGCAATATCCAGCAAGGGGAGATGATGGCCATCGGGGTGTATTCCAAGACACCTCATGCTTCAAGCTGTACCTGAGGTCTTGAAATACCAGAAAGTTGCAGTCAAATCTTCAAGTCTTCTCTCAGTTGGGTCACAGCTTCTGCTCTATCCCGTTGCTCACAACCCAAAACCAAAAAGAAATAAAGAGCTTGTCAAAGGGCTCAGTGATTTTGAAACGTTATTTTAAGCCTTAGGCTTAGGGCCCTGATTGATGTATCTTATGCTCTATGACAAGTTAGTTATCCCTGGACAGCAGGAGAAGCTCCATCCGAGGTGGCTGCCCAAATCTTCCTTTTTACACGTGGAAGGAGATTGGATGCTTTGGGTCTGCACTGTGTTAGACACCTTGTTCAAGACGAGCGAGATTGTGCTGTCTGTTCTCTCAGTGGTCCTGGCTATTGGTGCAGCCAGGGTGGAGCTAGCTCAGAGACAGAGATCAGCATGAATTCATATGAATCCCACCACAAATGTTCACACTGAGGGCTGTGTTAAAAATAAATTCTGGGCAAATTCCAGAGATGGGATGGGGAGGGACTGTCCTGTTCTCATGCCAGATCCCCAGCAGAGCCCAAATGTCAGGGGAGCCTTACTGAGAGCACAGCAGGCAGATGAGTGTTTGAGGGATGTGCTATATTTTATCAGATTTATCCTCTTCTTAATGAGAAGTAACCTGGTATCTTGTGCCTCCAACTATTTCCTGGAAAGAGGTATTTCTCCTTCCAGCCCATCAAGTGGCTGCCAAGGATCTTCATCTCCATTTTATGAATGAGAAGAGGTGGCTGGAAAGACATCCGTTTGCTCAAGATCACACCAGGTTGCTGACAGGTATCAGTCTGTCCCATGTTCAAGCCTGCTGGACCATGTTGCATATTTATGAGTTGCCACCTGAGGTCCTCTCACAGCTAGTCATTTAGACAAACAAGTCAGCTCTCAGCTGTATATTATGACACCACAAAACGGCAGCTCTGAGTTTTCCTGCTCCTTTCCTGGTAGGTTAGATCCCCTTCTCCCTTTCCACCTTCATGGGGGCTGTGCTACAGTCTAACGCACTTCTGCTTTGCTCCGTAAACTAATTCTGAAGAGATCTTTCCTTGCTGACTTCCTAGGAGCTCTGCCGACCTCGACCACCTAGGCGTTGCCTCCCAGCCTGTGTGGTTGGAGTTGGTTGAAGCCTGAGCAGTGGGC
>NW_010409910.1:44183-45293 GCF_000710305.1 Buceros rhinoceros silvestris
TGGCTGAAGGAATTGAGTGGGGAGCCTGGGATAAGAGCCTCGCTGCCCAAGGAAAGCGCCACTCTCCTAGATGCAGACTTTCATCTTGACCTGGAGGGAGGAAGCGCTTATTGCCTTATTTATTACATTTCCCCATAGCAGTGTAAATACTATATCCGTGATAGATACGGATCTTATGAATAATAGAGAGATTTGAAATAAGTAATTGCAGTGCTTTTTTAATACAAGAGATCCTCAGCGTCAAGTAGTATTAATGATCTGTCTTGATGTGGGCTCTGCAGAGGGCAATTGCAAACCTCAGTTCCGTGAGAATTTGAGAAATTGGGGGAGAAATCCTAATGTGCTGTTCATCCCTTCTGTTTCCTCTGGGACACTCCAGAAAGAGTATCCTGTCTGCTGATTTTTTCTCAGCTTTCCCTAGACCCTGCAAGGACAGGAAGGCTAAGTGAGTTTGGGGAAAACAAATCCCTTTTGTAGGCAGGCTGGGCTGGGCTGTCAGAGGAGGCAGCATCGGGAGGAAATGTAATACAGAGATCCTAGCAGCTCCCTGTGGTCACTAACAGTTCTCCGGACATTTCTGGAACGGTAAAATGATTAGTTACAGTGAAACAGCTAAATTCAGGCAGAGGTAATGATATTCTGTGTCTCTGCCGATCTGAGAGTTGTCTCTTCGCCGTAGCTTTCATATGAAGCTCTCCTTTCCGCTCTCTCTCTGAAGCCCTTGTGCAGCCTTGCTGCTGCGCACTATTAAACAGGTGGCTACGTTATTATGAGAAATTCTCTACCAGGTCCACTCTTTAAAGCCTTAGAATCTCAGGGGATGAATTTAAGATCTTAATGAGTATTAAGATTTAACACCTAATACTTCTTCACAGTGATGTCATTGTGGGGGAAGGGGTAATGGGACAGCAATTGCAGGATGTGCTGTGGGTTGGTCTGTGCCTTGCACCACTGGTTGCAGAGAGCTGGAAGCTCAGCTGGCTGGTGGTTCTTGCTCCCTCCTGTAGGTGTGCTGGGTGCTGGTGTTACAGCTGCAGAGCTCTAAAGCCTCTAAGCGGATGGAACTGAGAAGGTTATGAATGCCTTTTCAGTTGTTCTTCCCGCCCCCCC
>NW_010409910.1:45380-49113 GCF_000710305.1 Buceros rhinoceros silvestris
TTTTGCCCCCCCCCCCCCCCCCCAACCAGCATCTCAAGCCTTGAATCAGGCTGTTAACCTTTTTCATTCCTCTCTTCCTAGCCATGCTCCTCTTTAAGATTATTTCTTTTCCTTCTTCCACCATCGCCCTTTTAACAGGAATGAGGGCAGGGGAGACCTGTGGACTCAGTGGCCCGTGTTGTTGTACTGTCAGTCCTGGAGGAGCAGGTCTTGCTGACCTCTGCGAGCTGCATCTAGTGAGAAGCATGGGCTCAGGTGTTTCTTTGCTACAGGAATGGTAGCTCATTAACACTCTGTGCCCTGCAGATAACTTTTATTGATCATCAGCTGCTTAATCAAAAACTCTACCACAGTTTGCGTCGATTCTTCTTTTCCATCTCTTCATCTCTGGAGGATCAGCCTAGCTAAAGTTAATGTACTCATTATGCAGTTGGGAAACCACTGATACAGACTGCTATGTAAATCACAGGGTTCAGGAAGCTCTGTGTCCTCCTCCCTGCATGTAGCAGGATGAATACATTGGGTGTGTATTCCTCTGCTGGGGGAAACAGGCACTGGGGAAGTTGTGCTGAGCTGGGTTTGACCTGCCTGGAGTGGCACCACCCAGCTTACGCAGAGCCCAAGCTCCTCATCCAGCTCCTCACAGTCCCAACACAGTGATGAAAATCACTGCTGCTGTGCCTGTGCTAACCCACCATCACCTTTCCAGAGATGTGTGGTGGCCTCGCATCACCATAAATACCTACCAACATGTGCACCTGGGCTGCTGGACACCTCTCTCCCCTCTCACAAAGGGATGTTTGGATGGAAGTAGCAGGAGTGGTCTTTGCTGGTGACTGCTCTGCAGTTGAGTGATGAGGGCTTTCCTGTGGGAGACCAAGTGCTCAGGGTATGAGAGCTGGGATGGGGAGTGCCCTGTGCAGCAGTACACAGAGGAAGAGAGAATGGACAGGCGATGTTTGAGAGGTGTGAGCTGGGGGAGGGAGATGGGAGGAGAGCTGAATGCCAAACCATGATGGTAAAAGTCTGGACCATGCATTTGTTTTTTATTTTCTGGTGAACTGTGAGCAATGCACATATAGACACAGAAGTGGTGACTTATCGCAAAAGTAGGGCATCAAGTCCCCTATCTAAATAGATCTCAGCACTCCTGAAATCAGCACCTTGAGTGATGGTTGCTGTTGGGCATTTTGCTGACACAGTGAGGGCCACATCTGAAAACCTGCTTTGTGAATAGTGACTTCACTCTTTTGAAAACCATTGGAACTCTGGGGAAGGGAAGCAAGGAAGCAGTGCAGGAAGGGCAAAGAAATTTCCCAGCACTTGCCGTGTTTTTAATGGCCAGCCATAATGAGAAGTGGTAGGCCGGTTTGAATGGGGACACAGGAAGGGCTTGGGAGGGGAGCCCTGAGACAGAAGTGCTGCTTGTTCCTGCCACTCCAAAGTTATCTCACATTCTGGTTATGCTTGATGTCCTGATATGATTAATTTTCCTTTTGTCTCTTAACGTTTGCTGTATAAAATCACTCTCCTTGATCCTATATGCTATCAGGGCTACATATTCCGTGCTGGTTATGGTGTTGCAATGACCTAATCTGATTGCGAAGGGTCGTGTCCTGTATAATATTGTCTCGAATTCTCAGTAGTCAATACAAACTCAATTTTATTTTCTTTCAAAAGAAAGGAAGTGGGAGGGCAGGAGCCCAGCATTTTCAGCCAAGCTCATACCTGCAGCTCTTACCTGCTGCCTGGCTGTGAGGCTGCAATGGCACACATAGTTCAGCCTGAATGGGATCTGCAGGCTCTTTTTATTAATTTTTTTTCCTGTTGATACCGAAGGGGAAAAAGGATGGAAACTGCAGCAGAGGAAGGCCCTCATTTGTAGCTGCTGGCACCTCTGTTTTGCCTCAAGGAGCGATGATTCCAAGAGGCTGGATGCCCTCTTGATGGAGCTTGTCTCCAGAGGGGAGGGTTAGCTGTGTCTCCCCTGGGACCTGGGTGAGTGTTTAGCTTTCTCCTTTTGTCTCCAATTAGATGCTTGGTTCTTTGTACCTCTTCTGCCTCAAAGACCCTTCACCTGCCTTACACCTCTGTTATTTGTGAGTAGCTCTGAAGGGCAAAGGAGGGTCTGGTCTCAATTTGTGTGGCTTATTTGCGTGTGAAATAAGCATGTCATTTCAGAAGTGGTGGCAGCAGCCCAGGTCTCCTGGCCCTACTGGTCTTGTTCAGGGCAGCTTCAACAGCTCTAAGGCTGTGGCTTGGTGAGCAGTGGCAGGGCTTGCTCATAAACTGGAAGTGTCACTTTTCGCAGAGCTTGTTCAGAAGATGGTGGGTTTTTCGGCAGCTCATAAAGGAGGTGTCAGCTCAGTGTTTGGTCTGTGAGAAAATGTACCTGCTTTTGCAAACCGAAGACTGGAGCAAGCACTTTGTTCTGGCTCGTGGGCCATCTCTGCCAGCTGAGGTTGCTGGTGTGGCAAATTGTTCAACTGATGGTTTCATTGCTATTTTACTTATGGGTCCTGGCCTTTCTTCCTTTGTTCTCAGGATACTCCTCATTCTCAGCCCTGCCTCCTCCCATCCTGTTGGGCATTCACTGGGCATTTGATTAAAAATTGATTTGTTGTGGTGATAGAGCAGGAGTAAGAGAGTTGTTGGCAGGCAAAATGAACCATGATTTTGCAGCTTTAGCTGCAGGTAGGAGTTGAATAAATGAGACAAAAGATCTGTGTTCTTGGTGTGTCACCAAGCAGGCTCCCTTGGCTTGGGTGAAGGATTTAGTGGTGGCAGGAAGAGGCATGGCAGCAGAGTGGCTGAAGCATGGCAGTGGTCTGTGCAGCCGGGCGAGGACCAAAGGAACAGGATCGTGAGCCTTGAGAGCAGGAAGAAGGGGAGCAGGTTGGACATTAGCCACTCATATGATCCTCCTTGGCAGGATGCCAGGTCTCTATGGGCTAAGCACCTGGCACAGCTGAGCCAACGTCCTTGATTTGTTCACGGTTTCAAAATATTTAATCAGAGACCCAAACACGAAGTCTCTTTAAGATGAGACTGGCACACAGCAGCTGGCTGAGTGTTGCAATCAATGTATCCGCTGTGGAATGTTTCCTGCAGAAATATTACATCCTCTCTCATTTACTTGATGATCTTTAGGGTGAATCAATCAAAAGATGCTGCACACAAATAATTCAGCCTGTGATCCTGTGGGTGTCCATTAGAGAGGCATTTGCTCTGTGTTAATGGACCTGTTGATTAACAAACAAACCATTGCTTTTTAAATAGCTGTTGCTTGATGGCAATTGTTAGCATCTTTCTCTGGTGCCCCACCTTCCCTATGTACAGCTCGCACTCTGAGCCAGTGCAGGTGACTGCTGCGACAAAACCTGAGTCTCCACTGCTGGAGAGAAAAGCACTTGCGTCTCGCCCAAGCAGTTGTTGGAGGTCGACCTTCTTATGGAGGTTGGAGAGGGCAGAGGGAGATTTCTTTGTATGCAGCGTGTGATTTCACCACCATATGTCCTGTTCTGTTAATCGTTTTCTGCACCCGCTGCCTCGGCATGTAATGTCTTGTTGGGCTCCAGCAGTGTCCGAGGAAGATTTCCCCCGACATCCCCCACAGGTTGAGGCCCAGCAGCTCCTTGAGGAGTCTATCTTGGGTTTTACACCAGACTGAGTGCATGGGAGTTTTTATTTGTGTCAGTAAAGCCTCTAGACCATTGGAGCAATATTGTGTTCA
>NW_010409910.1:49244-51276 GCF_000710305.1 Buceros rhinoceros silvestris
CCCTACAACATGGATATTTCCCTAGTCTCCACTTTTCTGGGTGAAAAATTGCCTGTGTTGTAATGTCAGTTCTTGATTTTCTGACGATAGCATGGCATGAACCCCAGCTGGCTTTTTAAGCACTAGAAGATCAGAATGATACATGTTGCTTAGAAGATGTCCTTTACCTGTTAGAAAAGCCCTGCACCAACTGGAGTGGACCGAACCCAGTGATGACCACAGCTGTGGAGACAGGGATGTAGTATGCTCAGTGCTGTTCTGCTTTCTGGGAAGTGTGTTTGGATCCTTGCTGCTCAGCCAGAGGCTGTGAGGCATTTGGTCCCCCTGCCCCAGGCTGCTGGTGGCAAAGCAGCTGCCATTCAGTCTGGTGGGCCAAGCTGCAGAGAGGACCAACCGCCCCAGTGTCACTTGTTTAGCTCCATCCTTTATTGTTACAAACTGACTCACCCAGCGCTGTCCTTACCACGGCTGGTGGGAGTCAAAGTGACGAGGCAGTTAGTGGATTAGGGCAGCAGAGTGAAAACCATTTGGCGTTTCCATCCTGATTCTTCTGGGTGCCTTTAATTAGCATGATTGCTCAGCACGCGATTTTGCCATGTTCCTTAGCTCCCCTGGTTAGAATAATTATTCCCCCAGCTCCTTTTGTTCCAATTCCTGATCGCTTACAAAGTCTCCTGTTAAAAGCCATTAAATCCGTAATGTAAAGTGAGAGTAAATGTTCAGCAGCGTTATGCTCTCAGCCCCACGCGTACACGCTGGTGCACTCTCCAGCCCCTCTCCGGCACTCCCCTGCCACATGATCTGTGCTGCAGCATCGCTCTGCTTTCCTCTCGCACGCTTCTGCACTGGCCATCCCACGTGCCCCACATGCTGCCGGTTGTGTGCACGCTCTCCCTGCTTTCTGCTGGCACTTTTGGTATTGCCCAGCTTGGTTCCCTCTATGCACAGGCAGGTTTTGGCACTGAGGTTGAATTCAGGGCTGTGGACCGTGATCTCTTATATTTAGTTGCATGTGCAAATATGAATGTGCTAATAGAGGTGTGTTTTTGCATGCTTTTCCCCCAGTGTGGGCAGCTCTTGCTTTGAGGAACAGCTTACATAGAGGGACATGTGGTGGCAGGACTCCTGATGATACATGATGGAGAATAGAAAAGATCTTATTTTTTAAGTAAAGCTGCTTCCCTTTTTCTCAAGTGTGAAATCTGGTGAAGGGGAAAATGGGTTTTGGATAGTCACATTCCTGGGAGTTTTGGTGTTGCAGTGCCTCCCTATCCAGAGGCTTGGGAGCTCAGCCCCTTCCCTGTCCTTCATCTCTGCTGATATTTGATCAGCACATGCCAATGACACAAGTGGGGCAGATACAAAAGCATGCACAGATTTATATGGTGTGAAATAAGATTGAGCTGAAGTGCTTTTAATGCCTTGTGCGTTTAGGTGACAATGTGAGAGGGTGAAAGGAGAGAGGGAGACTTATTTTCAGATCCAAAATGAAACTGGGTTGGAGAAGGGTCTGGCAGTCATGTAGTTCATTAAGCTTGGAGCTGACTGCCAGGGCAAAAATTCACAGCTAGACTGCTTGCTGGAAAAACCTTGTGGGAAAGAAACCCTGGTCCTTCCTCCCTCCTTTGAATGAAAACTTCTGATTCATAGCAGCCACATTTTGGGCTTACGTCTTCTTTTGCTGCCCTGCTGTGATGTGACAGATCTTCCCTGCTCTGCAAAGCTCATCTTCTGCTGTAGGGTGGAGTAAGGGTCTCCTTGCACAGCAGCACCCTCCGGTGCAGTGCTCGGGGGGCTTCTCACTCATCTCTGCTTTGCTGACTGCAAGGGTCTTTCAGACATTTCATACCTTCTACTGCAAAAACATGCTGTGTTTCATGTGTGTTTTGTGGGAGCAAAGCCCTTTCTCCCCTCCTACTGGTTGAAGGCCACCATAAATACCTGCCACTTGTTTGGTGGGCAGTGCTCAAATTGTTCCCTAGGAGCAGCGTGATCCCAGCACAAACCTGTGTTCCTCTGCTCCCTGTCCGCT
>NW_010409910.1:51399-56991 GCF_000710305.1 Buceros rhinoceros silvestris
CAGCCCTCCCTGTGCCCTGGGGTGTGTGTTTTAGAGCTTGCCACGTGTAGCAGATACCAAAATGTGGACTCGAAACAAAATCTGGAGGTGGGTGCTCTCCTCTGGGAAGATTAATGACTTTCTTCTGATATATTTTGGTGCAGAAGACAACTTGTTTTGAGAACCATCTAGTGGGGCAATTACCAAGAGAAGAACCACCATGGTGGCAGCCTTCATTTCTAAAACAACCAGCAGAGTAGGAGTGCTGGAGAGACACAGACAAAGGACAAGAATTCCAGACAACACATCATCCAAACAGCCTAAAAAAAAAAAAACCACCACCACCAAAACCTCATTCCTCGAGGCTCGCTGCTACTCTTGCTGTGTCTTTGCCCTCAGCTCTTCTTGTTCCCATTTACAACTCCCCTGTACTCAATGCCTCCTTGCCTGACGAGATCTCCCGTGCTCCTCAGTTTCCATCCTCAGCTTGTTAAGGCCATGAAATAGTGTCTCCCCACAAGATGCTATTTGCAACACTTCAGGCTCTTGGGCTTGTACTGCTCCTGGGCTTCCTGGAGGGCAGCTCTGGCCTTTCTGGATGACATAAGCTATTGCTGGAGCAGATGGCAGAGCAAAGAGACTTGAACGAGGAAGGATTTATCCTGGGCCTTGATCAGTCCCCCAACAGCCTTCTGAAGAGTAGGAGAGCATTGTTGGTGCTGCCTGGGCAGGGAAGGTCCCAGGCGCCGACTGCGGCAGTTGTGTGCTTTCCTGTCCGCCATGTGTCTCCTTGGGCATCCGCACTCATATCTTAGCCCTCTGGCTTTACAAAGTGCTTCTGTCCCCTTCTAGACTCCAGGTGTCCTGGAGAGGATGGAAGCCTGGGAGCTGGGGCTGTTCCCTGCTGAGTGCCTACAACTGGCATCAGTTCCTCTGGGGACCTTGGAGAAACCGTGGTCCTGCTCCATGCCACCCTTTTTGCCATCTGCATAATGAATATAACAACTCCTGCCTCCCCAGGGAATGAGCAAGGCAGAACAAATTAATGTTTATGAAGTGTTCTCCAGCTGAAAAGAAGTTTGGAACAACCCTGTTTCAAGTTCTAACTCAGGGGCTTCCTTTGCTGGTTGGCTCTTTGATGTGGCAATCTGTGGTACAGGTGGATCAGCTGTACCATAATTGGAATTAATCAGCAATTAAGGAACACAAGCCCAACCAGATTCTTTCCCAGTGGATATTCATTTCTGGGCAGATTAGTCTGTGGTTTCAATAACTCTGCGTAAAATGCTTAGGGTAACTATTGCGGCTGGGGAATAGAGGCGGTGGCAGAGGGACATAGATACCTGTCAGGCAAAGTGACAATGAGAAGCTCTTGTAACATTGTACACAGTGCTTAAATTGGCAGCACTCTGAGGGGCTGACTTGAAAAAAAAATTAAAAATTGACAAAAGAATATATTTGAAAACTGAAGTAATGAAAATGATGTTTTGCTTGTTGGCATGGGACCTTTCACATCGGGTCCCGAGGGCTTTGTGGAGTGCAGAGGCAGAGAAAGTGCACAGTGGTGAGAAATGGGGACTTGTGGAGGCAGAGAGAAGAGGTTGTTCCTCCAGGCGATGAGAATTGCAGGGGAGAAGGCTCCTGGACAGAGCGGTGGAAGCACACAGAGGGACACAGGCAGGGCAGCAACTTGACGGTGCCCAGGATGTCAGCTACCACCAAACTCTCAGGCAGTTTGCAAACACTTTCCGGTGGCTTGTTCTCATGGCTGACCTACAAACTGCAGGAGTTCTGCCCCGCACCTTTGCACGGGTGTGGGTGTTGCAAGGGACAGAAGAGCTGCCCTCTTTCCTCAGGTACCTTCTCTCTGACCCAGTACGGTTCAGATGAGACAGAGATGAAGCTCTACATGTTGCGGGTGAAACTGCTGTGTGCCCAGCCCTCCCCCCTTCCCTGGTCCTCTTACAAGCCATTTCACACACTCTGGCTTCAATCTAACGAAAACAAAACCGAGGAGGCCCAACTGATCTGGCTGTGTTCCATCATGCAGTGGGCCTCCGAGTGGCTTTAAATAGCTGCACCTCTGTGCGGGCTGGAGAAAAGCATCGGCTGTGCCTCTGGACAGGGAGGGTAGCTGTGACGCACATCACGGGCCATCTCAAACCTGAAAATAGCCTTTTTATTTTATCCCTTTTTTAAATTTTTTTTTCCACCTTGTTTTTTTATTTTATACCCTGGTAAGTGCTTTCCTACTTTGGGGCTTTTCCTAAGAGGGATTGGTGGGGAATCTTGGAGCTCTGCCTCCTGAGCTATCGGGCTACATCATTTAGTATCTTGGAACTACTCCATCCATGAAAGAGTTCCAGAGAAAACAAACTTGTGATCCTGGCTAATGTGGACACGGCCCACATTAACAGTGGCGACAGTAGAAATGCAATGGATACTGGAATTCCACCGACCAAAGCTTTAATGAGTCTTACACAGTCTTAAAGGGTTCACTGCGTGGAAAGCTGCGAACACTGCCCGTTCTCAAGGAACTTTGTTCAGCTATTGAGTGCCTGCGGTATTGTCCTATCCCTTCCTCTGCTCAAGTCAAGCATGGGAGAAATTTGTGTGGAAATGGGATCTTCTGGACCCATTTCCTTCTGCTCTCAGCCCGTCTCTTTCCTTTCCTGCCCTCAAAACCACACGTAGTGCTGCAATCCCCTGCTCATGATTTTGGGTTGCGGAGAAGATGAAGACTAGAGCTCCATCTAGCACATTCCCAAGAGGTTTCCAGTGATGTCAAGTCTTATTGACTAAAATGGGAGACTCTTATGCCTGAGGTTAAACCATGGAAAATAAACAAAGATACAAGGTGAGCTGCTGTGGAGGGGAATAAGGACCCTGTTTCCATCCAAATGAACAACCATAATAATTTCTGTAGCTCTCAGAGCCTTGCGAATCTTAAAAGAGCTTTATTTACTTGGAAGATCTGTGTATTGGTGTGAAATTCATCTGTGGGCTGAATTTTCTTGTGTTTCTCCATTGTGGTCAATAGTGTTGGGCTGGTGTAAGTGAGGAGAGGTCTAGACTTTTTGACTTTACTTTGGATGGTAGAGGAGAGATGATGTGCTTATCTGCAGCTGGGAGCACCAGGGAGAACCTCTTGGTATGCTTCTGCGACCTATTTTGTTGTGGAAGCAAGGCCTCAGGCTGAGTTCCATCTCTCCTTGCTGTATTTTGGGAGAGAGAAGGGAAAAAAGGAGGGTTTTAGATCACAGCCCTGCAAATGAACCCAATCTTGACAGGAAACCTGGATTGCTGTGTTTCTTTCCCCTCAGATATAGACATATCAGTCCTGGCTTTGACTAGACGGATGGCTGTTTCCTTTGCTCTGGGTGCAGGCCAGGCTTGATGGTTTTCATGCCGCTTTTGATGCTATTCATACTTCATACCTGTGCGTAGAGGAAGATAAAATGCACACCGTTGTTGGAGTCTCCTATTGCTTTTCCTTTATATCATGAATTCTGCTGCAACACAGTTGAGAAATCAAAGCTCCATTGCCTGACGTGGGCTGTGTGGATAACAGTGTTATGTCTGGCCAGCTCCTTGCCCCTAATTTGCTATTTTTGTTTAACCCATTTTAGCCAGGCGTTACATGACATCCTGTCGCTTTTCTCATTTGTTCCCACAGCAATTTATGGTGCCATTTTAGAAGCAGTTTCCATCCCTGGGTTTCAAAATCAGGCTTTGGAGAATGGGGCTGCCATGAGGAGTTGTGCCTAATTTTCTGCGTTGTTCCCTTGCCTCTCGGTGTCACATTCCCTGCTTCTTTCCGGAGCAGCCTCAGATCTCCAAAGCCCTGGAAGCATGGTGTATTTGAATGGTTATGATTTTACCAGAAGGCAAACGATGAAAGCGAGGTGAAATTGTCTGGTTTGTCTCCTTAGTCTTTCAGTCAGTGGAGGAAGGGTGTTCCTTGCAGGGCACGGTCTGTAGGCTGGCTTGGATATGTGCATGGGCCAGAGTAGCTGAGATCCACCAACCAGGGTGTTGGGAAACACAGGACAGCTCTGGAGGACTAAGTGGATGGCCAAGGTTGAGGACAAAAACTGACTGCATGCTTCGGTTGCCTTTGATTTTCTTGTCCTTTCATTGCCACATCCTTCCAGCCTGCTTAGAGAAATGCCCCATCTGCCCCCTCCATCTCAAGCTGTTAGAGCTGCACAGCAAATCTGAGCTCATTCCTCCTTCCCTATTTTCCAGCACACTCCATACATTTATTCCACTACCATACCATGGCTATTAGTGGAGACAGTATCAAGTTTAATTTAAAAAGTGATCTCACTAGAACAGAGAGAAGCACAAATTTCATCTGTTAGACCCTTCCTAATTTTGTAGGTCTTTGGAGATGCTTTTGATTGGAATCTACAGGGTGGGGTTTTTTACCTCCTTGCTATTTTCAGGCTTGTATATTGGAGTTTCCCTCCAAATCTACAACCAGTGTCAAAGACAGTATTTTTCCTCTCATTTTCCAGCTACCACTGACAAATCTGAAACTCCACAAAGGGATTGTTTTTAAAATTTCCCAACTCCTTCGAAGGAGATGAACACTTTTCTTTCTCTTTTTCTTTCTTTTGGAAAAAAAAAAAAGGTAAAAAGCCCACACTCTCTAAGATATCTTCAAGCTAGTTTGTCAGGAGCTAATAGCTTTGATGGTAGAACGATGACATTTGCCATAGCAGCATCCAATCTCTGAACCTTTTGAGATTCACCCATTTTAACCCTAGACATCTCAGTGAACATCATCCATCTCACATCTGACAGCAAAGACATGAACCTAAGCAAGAGCCTTGTTGGTTTCTGCTCCATACAAGAGAATGGGGTTGAAGGTAACAGTACAATATGGGAGACAGCAGAGAGGAAAGAGAGAAAACCAGTCAGGAGAGAAGCATGGGGTTTTTTTCAGGTTCTTTGGGGACTTTAATAAATCAGAATGAGAGGATGCCAAAATGACCGATGCTGCATTGCTTTCCCAAGTCAGCGGTATGTGTGTTCAGCCCCTAAGCTTCAGAAGCGTGGGCTGTCCTCCTGCCATGGTCCTCATCATTCCTCAGTAGCAGCTGCATGTCAGTTGTGGGGTAACCCCTACTGCAGTCCCATTCTGCTGTCGCTCAAGATCCCTGCAGCTGGGATTCACAGCACAGACCTGACGACAAAGAGCAAAGCCCTCCATGTCTTCAGCCTTAAGTCTGACTGATCTTTCACATGTCCTTTTGTTGGGGCTGTGTGTCCCCAGTGGGTTTTTAGGTCTGTTGGATGTGGTCCGGCAGAAGTGGAATTGCCTTAATTTAACAGAGCTAAGAAATGCAAAGAAAATAAAGCAGACCCGAGTGCTCCTTGGAGATACTTGGTATTGTCGAGTATAGACTTTCCCAGCTATCCTTTGGTGGCCATAAAATATATTTATATTATATATTTATATTATGAACAACAAAACATGGTAACATTCATGGATGCCGTGTTTGTCTCCCGAAGAAACTAAGAAATGGACTTAGTTTACATACACATCTCCAAGCATCAACACTTTAAACTCTGCTATGGCTCCGCGAGTTGAGCTCGGCGGTTTTT
>NW_010409910.1:57158-57645 GCF_000710305.1 Buceros rhinoceros silvestris
GCTATGGCTCGGAGAGTTGAGCTAGGCGCTTTCTCACTACTAATGACATTTCAACACTTGGAATTTGGCTATCAATTTTGTTTATGCACATAAAATGAAGCTGAGCCTGGCTTGCTCTCCCATGTGGACCAGCCCTTCCAGGCCACTGAGAATAGCAGATAGTTTCCCCCAAAGAAGTTTAAGCAGTTACAAACCAAACAAACAGCTTTTGTCTGCATGCTCAGGTTTATCAAAAGAGGCATGCCTTTGATGAGCAGATGGGATAAGGTAGTGCAGGGAAGAAATATAAATAGATATAAAAGAAAAGATAGGGGAAAAATATCCTATGGCTGATACAGATTTGGTGTGAGAAACTTTCTGTTTCTAGCCTAGAGAAAAGCACCTTTCCTGTTGAGATCAGTTCACAAGGGCGTCCAAGCTGCTCCATGGTGCCAGACTGGGGCTAGCTTGACTGATTCATGGAGGAGCCCGTGACTGTATGAGGAGG
>NW_010409910.1:57755-62531 GCF_000710305.1 Buceros rhinoceros silvestris
GAGCGTTTTCCAGACTTTACAGCAATTGTGTAGCCAAGACATCCCAGTAATTTTCTTGGAAAAACCCTTCGGGCTCACGACAGATTAGATCAATCCCCAGGATCCTGCCACACTGCCGTGCATGTCTTGGTCCTGGCAATTTGGTGGATCTGTATGGGGGATTTTGGTAAGCTGACGTAGAAGCTTCTTATGCCCACATACTTGATCTGAACTAAGAGCAACTTCCCTGAAGTCTTAGCAACTACCTTCAATGACCTATGCGTATTCCTGCTACTCTCTTTCCCAGTCCATTGGGATAGCCTCAGTTGTAGAAATACCGTTACAAACGGGTGTCTGAGAAAGTAACGTAAAAAATTATGAGCTGACACCTGAAGACAAATGCATGGGTCTCTTCTGCAAGAACTTGCAGGATCTTGGCACAAAAGATTATAGAATATAGCCAGGAAGAAGGGAAATGTGGGCTAAACATCAGGATATATCTTAACAGTGAACCAGAATGTGTCCTCCTTTAGTCAGGCCTTGAGGAGAGGGCTGTGAGATGGGATGTCTCAGCAGAAGGATTCCCTCCTGGGGCTCACATCCAGCATTCCACAACCCTCCAGTCCGGAGAGCTAGTCTCTGACAAGTCCTGAGTATTTGCATTTATTTAGCTTAGGAGAATAGTGTTTATCTTTAAAAGTATTTAACATAAATCTTTTCTATATTAGAAACACACTAGTAACGTGTTTCCCTGGCTGGAGCATCCCAAGACAGGAGCATTATGAAGAGATGGTTAATACAGCTCTTGAATATGTTTTATTTGCCCAGTCAGGTCATTGGGACTGAAGGACGGAACGTGCTTATGTTCTCTGCTCAGCTTATTTTTTCTTTTCATCTGGCCAGTATTTCTGGCAAATCCTGAACCTTCAAATTACTTTTAAAGAGGTGAGATTGTGTAAAGAGAAAATGCCTCCAGTTTGCAGGTGTTAGTGTTGATGGGATAGCTAGGGCTAAGGTAGTCTACGGGGTTATGAGAGCAGGTCTCCCAGCCTTGCAGTGGTGCCCTTTGGCTTCAGAAATGTTAAGCCAGACTAAATAAATCATGAAAGAAGAGTAGACCTCGGAAGGGTTCTCTGTTTGCCTCACTCCCTGCCTAGGGTAAAGATGGGCTAGGTAGGAATTAGAACTTTTCCACCCCTGAGCAGTGAGAACCTCTAGAAAACAGTTGTTCCCAGTTCTCTCTCCAGAGTGCTTGCATGCCCCTTGTCCTCAGAGCACTTGTGCCTGCACACACCACATGAAATAATTACCTGTTCTTTGTTGAAAAACAGAGCGAGGTCGCCCTGTCCAGAGAGGGCATTTTGGCTTTAATTTAATGGCAGCCGTTTGCTGGTTATTCATTTGGTTCTTTTTTAATAATTACATGTGTGTCGATATCTCTCTCTTTTTTTTCTAGTTTTGCTCTCTTTTGTTTTTTCGTTTACTTTATTTTGCTTTTTTCTTTTTTCTGTTTTTTTTTCCCCTTTAGGTTTCAGAGAAATTATGTTGAATCCAATAAGCCTCCCTGGACATTCCAAACCTCTTAACCAAGGCATTTATGTTGAGGATGTCAGTGTTTATTTCAGCAAAGGACGTCATGGCTTTTAAAAACTCCTTAAAAGTCCCTGTTCTGATGTCAAGTTTATAGGCTGTGCCCTCAAAATGGTGGGAAGCAGTAAGCGTGGTCTGTATGGATTGAGGTCTCCTCCTAATAGGACTCCACAGCCCTGCCTGTACTCACGTTAAAGCCAACTGAAACTGTGGTTTTCTGTCACCAGATAACAGGGTTGTTCTTTTCCTCCAATGGTCGCTGTGTTCGTTAAATATTCCTGCAAGGCACAACAGCAGCAATGAGAGCAAATAAAGAGAATTAAAACCCGATTGAAAGGAGTCATCCTAATAACAGAGTAAATAATTGTACTTTTGCTTTAAAATAAAACACAAAACAAAACCAACCAAGCCAACCAAACTGACATCTTTAGTCATGTCCTCCCTGCTTGGAGTTTTCCTTGTAAGCTTGTGTCTTCGCAACACCCAGTGAATGCTGCCGTCACCTCTTATGTGGCACCGCCATGGGAGGTCTCCCAGAGCGAGCTGAGGCGGGGAGCCTGGAAGAAACTAAAGCAGAACGAAGACTTTTGGTAAGAACAAAGGCAGTCCCGCTCCCAGTTCTTGCACAGAAAGTAATGTTGGAAGGAATAATAATGGGAAGAAAACCAGAAATTTTGCTTCTCTGACGGGAAGAGAATGTGGTTATCTTTGAAGTGCACATATCCTAGGAGGCTTTTTTTGTTTGTCTGTCTGTCTGTGTGTGTTAGAGCGGCTCGTTGGATCTGACTATATCGTTGTCGTACGCTGGCCTCTCCCTGCTGCTTGAATGATGAGCTTTATCTGAGGAGTTGCCTGGACTTCCCGCATGGGTAGAGAATCCATAGCGCAGAAGGGTCTGTGTCCTTGCTGGGACTAGGGCAGTAAGCAAAGTGGAAAAACATATCAGACGCACGCAGGTCCAAGTTGCTGGGCCTTTTCCAAGCCCCCTTTAGCTCTCCCCCCTATTCCCACCCAACTAGAGATTAATTGTAACCTGGTCACGTACCCAGAACCATCAGCTCAAGGCTAAGTATTCTGTTGCTTCTTCTCTGGCATAAACAGGAATATTGATCCTGTTTTCTGGCCAATATTTGTATTCGATCCCCCTCTCCCGTCCCACTTTTGTCTTACTTCATCCAAAGCCTCTCAGATGGAAAAACAAACCCTTTGACCCTGTCCTCAAGAGAAGCCAGCTGCCCTCGTGACAACTTACAGGGCTTTCCTTGGACTCTCTGGATGTCACGTGTACAGGATAGGTTATCACCTATATGTGATATAAGCAAGGCAGATTTTCTCTAGAGGAAAAAAAGCCTTCCAAAAGCTTCAGGTGTGGCTGGATCTGTTTGAGAGGGTTGTTGAACCAGGAGCTTGCTTACCAGCCACTCGGCTTTGCTTGCCTTCTTGGTGGCCCGAGACGACCTTATCACATCAGGGATGTCTCTAAATCACCAGCCCTAAAAGGTCACTGCCACTGGAGAGTGTCACAGTCCCCCTCTGCCAGAACTGGGCAGAAGCCTCAGAATGGGATGTTCTGTTTCATCCTGCCTTTACAGGTGACCTGCATGAACCACCCTGGGGATTGCCAGGAGGTTTTATTATCAGCTTTCCCACAAGGATGTCCCTGGGAAGATTCCATTCTCTTGCTTCTTCTTTTGGTTCATTTGCATAAAAAGGTGAAGTGCAATAGGAGGGTACAGGAGAAACAGTAGCAGACTGCTTTAAGTCAATGGACATGCCTTAGCGGGGCATCTGTGTTAAGATGAGGAGGCCTGGCTCAGGTTGGATGGCTGCAGAAACCATGACCAAAACTCCCAACAATGTTTCCTGCCCGCATCAGAGGTGGAAATGCCAGAGGTGCACTGCCAGAGAGGACCTGCGGCCATGTGTTACTGACACCTCAATTCTGCAGATTCACAGAGGAACTTCACCAAGCGTGTGAATCACTGGGTGCTTGTCTGAACTGAATTTCCCCATCTCCTGGAAGCTGCCCACCTGACCTGGGGATGTCTTGTCCGTCTGAACTGCCTCCTCTCCCTAGCACTGTTCAGGGGACTCTGCTCTCAACTGTGTGTATCAGTCGTAGAGATACATCCATGGGCCTGGACCAGAAGCCTATATCCAAACACCCTAGCAGAGGAAGGGTTGAATTTTGCAGCTCAGGTCCATCTCTGCTTAGAAGAAATCCTCCGGACCGTACAGCATAATTTAAAGCAGTTCTCCCCACTGTGATCGATGTCTCAATTCGTTTAACACCAATTAAAGTCTCTGGTTCCTCACTGCTGAAAACGAAAGCCAGTCATGGCCGTTTGCGATTGGTGGCTTTAAGTAGCAAGTCTAAGGATGTTTGGGGTTTTTTTTAATTTTTATTTTATTTTTAATTATTGTAAATCATTACCTCATTTTCTGTCAATGAGACTCCTCCATCTTTGAGCATTCTTATCTTGCCATAACTATCATCCTGTGCTAATGGGAAATGGGACGGTCCCTTTTCACAGAGACTATAGGGGTGTTCAATGTCTAGTTTCTTAATAAACACTTTATTTTCTAACGAAACAGCTGCATCAGGCCTCTTCTTTGAAGATTAAATAAACATTCAGAATGATACATCATATAGTCTACTTCTTCATGAGATGGTCCATGTGTGGGGAGTCTGTTTGCTTCTTGGGGGGGTACGGTGGGTGGAATTTACAGTTGTGATGTGAACATTGCTGAGGTGCTCTTGCTTCTGTCACTCTCTTCAGGCACAAAGATGTTTTCTTACCTGAGAGCTTAGCGGCTGTGATCTCAGATGACAATGTGTTGGGTTTTGTAGCTCAAAATGGTTTTATTCTCAGTGACAAGGCGGTACTGCTGGGAGATGGTGTCAGGATTTGCTAAGACAAGTTTCTACACTCAGTGGAAAGAGTTTTATTAAGAGCCTTTTCCCTCAGGGAACTTGACGCTAAGGGACTGTTCTGGCTGCAGTGCTTTGCTTTCAGGACTTGCTGTTGATGCAGGTCTCCCTGCGTGGCTGTGCAAATTGCTTTCTTGTTGGGTGTTGGACTATTGTCCCTTCATCAGGGACAATTAGCCTCCTATTAATCTTGCAAGGATGCGTTTGATGTTGAGGTGGTGGGGTACAGGTGAGTGCTGCGCTCAGATTCCTCATCAGCAGTTCATGTAAGAGCG
>NW_010409910.1:62664-98251 GCF_000710305.1 Buceros rhinoceros silvestris
AGGAGGATAGAAGAGCCACTCTGCAGCAGGTGGGGCTCAGCCTGAGGATGTGCCTTGGTGTTGTTAACAGGAGTTGTCATTTATGTGATGTAAAGCTGCTGTGCTAACCTGCAGGTGACTGTGGGCATGATACTGGGGGTGTGTTTGAGCTGATTGATTGTGATCAATGGTGCTGGAATCCTCTTAGAAAACCTGGTAAAAGTTTCAATGAGCAAAATGAAAACATGTTTTCCAGCGTCCTTCTGTTCCTGTAACTTCCTGGCGTGATTTTCAAGCAAGTGCTTTGAAATGATGCTGTGAGTGAATTTCTGCGTGCTGTGGTGTTCTGATGAGTATGCCTCTAGAAGTGACTCTTGACATATAGCCTTCCACGTGGGACGGGCATCTGAGCAGCATTAGATTTCATGCCTATCTCCCTCTTCTTTTTGAGGTGTGGGGACCAAACATGGGCAATGGAAGCTCTGCCTTTTTCCTCCCTGCTACTCCACAGCCTGTTATCAGATTTCACAACCTAGAAACACTACAAATAGGGGATTGATTAGCCAATTACTTAGGCTGCTGGTATATGATCAGCCTTAGTTCACTTTGGTTTGCATTTCAGGACATCTGATTCCTACTTGTGAGTTCCCACAGTGATTTTGATGCTGCCAGTTCCCAGGGAGCTAGCTTAACTCTGCCCATGGGCTCGGACATACATTGCAGTGGGGTTGGGCACTTGTTTGTTCTTGTGCTTGCTTCTTGGTTGTCTCTGTTGATATGCACTTGATATGAAAGCTCTGTACTCTTCAAGACAGCTGGATCCTGAGTTGATACCGTTGTCCTGCTCTCCCTCCACACACTGGCTTCAGATGGCTCTTGAGCTGTTCACGGAGCCTATTACTGAAGGAACTCGGGGTGCTGGTGTGGTAGGGTGCAGGCAGTGGTACGTATCAGCTTCTCCTGAAAATCACAACCCTGCCTTCTCCCTTCTTGTAGAGTGTGAAGCCTGCAAGTGGCAAGCAGAGAAGCAAAGTTTCGTTTCTTTGTGTTTTGACTTTAAAAAGATGGAGTTACGTTTCTTTTAGTTCATGCCTGGGGTGAGTGTGGTGGGCTTGGTATAGTTCTGACACAATACCTCTGCATGATGGAAGCAACTCATGGCCTGGTGGAACCTTGGGCTTAGACTTGCTGCAGGCGAGTGTTTGGTGTGTGTGATGTTGTAGGTCATGATCAGGGTGTATTAAGTCTCTATAGCTGCTTATCCAAGTTCTACTGGCTGAGTCTTGATGTTCTTTGCTGCTCTTTTGTTTGTATAGATGTGCTTTTAAGGAGTCAGTCCTTCTTTCCCAAGATGCTGGAGCTTCTTTTGAAGGTGGTGGTTGTTTTCTCCACAACAAGGTCTTTGGCCTTTCCAGCATGTGTCTGCGCCCTGCTTTCCAGGGAGGCAGGGCCAGAAGTCCCCAGAGCTGTGGACAGTCAGAGGAAGGTGATTCTGCTGTTTCAGAAAACTGCAGCAGTGCATTGTCACCCTGCTCTGATTTGTACCCAGAACAAGCTGCGGATCTTCAGGGTTAAGCCCTGGCATTAGCTGAGGATGAGGCGGACTAGACACAGTAGTAAAGCTGAAAACCACAGGTTTGGAGGAGCAGCAGGAAGAGAGCCTTCAAGAAATCAATGCTGGGTGACTTCATTTTTGCTTAATGTTTTGAAGTGCATCTGGTGTGGTTTATGCCTTGAGTCGAGGAGTCCTTGTTAACTGTGTATTTACCAGTGCCTGCAGACCATGATCAATTGGCAAATGGATTGACAAGCTGTGGTAAAGTGCACACAGGGTGCTTTGAAGAGGAAAGCATATGACAGGAGACAGGCACACACATCTGGAAAAGGCGCTTTACCTGGTGAAGTGACAACATGTCTTCCTCTGCTGTTGTGGCTCGTTTTGCTTTGCTGGTATCTTTTGTGATTTGTCCAATGTCACTCTGCTCCTTTCCTCATGACAGGCAGGTTCCGTGGTACGTGACCAGTACGTGCTCTGATGCCACAGAGCATCAGCAGCCGGCCCCACATGGCTTGAGCTTGTTGTGCCACAGGGGTGCACTGCAGGCTTAGGACATCCCACCCTGTGTCCACGCCATGGGGGATTACATAGGTACTGCTCTACCATGACCCCTAAAAATCAACGTAGGAAACCCAATGGCAAGAATAATAGCCTAAAGGCAAGTTGATTTGCCTAATGTGGCTTCCTTTGTGTTTCTTGTAAACTGACATGTGGGGAAGACACAGGTGACTTAGGGGTGCGGATATGACGCCTTTCTGCTTCTGCTGGGAACTCAGTTTGATTGCATCAGTTCCTGATGTTATTCTTCAGTTCTGAATTTCACCTCCTTGGATGCACCGTTGGAGTTTTGGGGGTTGTTTGTCCGTCTTCCTTACTGGGATTTGGTAATTGGTTTCCAGAGAAGTGGTAAGTGCTTGTTCTTGCTGAAATCAGTACGTTCAAAAGAGTGTTAACTGAGCTTTTGCCAGACAGCACTTTGAGGTGGAGTTCAGGCTTGGAGTCGGTCAAGTTAAGAGCTAGAATAAATCCCAACCCACACTCCCAGCCCTGGTAAATGAACACAGGATGATTCCTTTGCTAAGAGAAAATTATAGTCTCTCCAGCAGTAAAGCAGAATGCAAGTACAAGACAACTCCATTTGAACTTTGATATTAATTTTGAATTCGTGAGTGTAACTGCTGACTAATCAGCAGAAATAAATTTTGTTTGTTCTCTACAAAGTGGAGGGATTTGTTCCAAATGCTGGTTAAATTATTTGCTTTGCTCGTTTTTGACCTGTGCCCAATTCCTGCAGATGAGTTGACATTTTTAAGGATTTGCCTATGATTTCAGACTATTTGGCTTTTTCTCTTAGGAGTTTGCCTCACATATTCGTGTTGTGTGGCTGGCTGACTGGTGCTGCTTTTGCTCTCAGTGAGTGAACGTTTCAGACAGGCAGCCAGAAATGCAATATGCGGAGATGCTCTTTGGTAATCTGGTGTTCGGGGTCATCCTTAACCCCGTGTCTCTGTTTCATATCTTGGGACTGATACCGCTCTCCCAGGCATGAACAACTGCTATTCCCCAGGCCTTTGGAGGAGTTAAGAGTTGATTTTCAGAGCAAGTAGCCTTTGTGGATCCAGCCTGAATTTTGGAAGCACCCTGTGTGTGATCTCTATGTGGGTCTTCATCCACTGACCACAGTTCAGCCGCTGCTCTAGGTCAGCCTTTTTCATGGGAAGTCAGAAAGAGCCAGACTGGAGCTGCATTAGGCTTGGTAAACTGCCAGGATTTCTGAATAAGCTAATCACAGCCAGGTCATCATTATCTTAAGTGAGTCAGAGATGTGTCCAGGCTGTTTATTAAGATAATTGGGAGAGGAAGAGATGTTTGCAATCTGTGGTCTAGATTGGTGAGGTGGTGGACTGTATTGCAGCAGCTGATACAAGAGAAAAGGAGCTCATGGTCTTCCAGATTGATATTCTGTGCTTAACCTGGTCCTGGTTCTGCTGGGATTCAGCCGCTGGTGCCAGTAACAGGGATGTAAAGTGGCATCACGGTAATGCAGCAGGCGTGTTTCAAACACCACCAATATAAATTTGTCTTGCCAGGCTAAATAGTTCTACTTATGCTCAGATTTCTTTATGAGGCCTTGTTGCCTGGTAATTTTAGAGATATTCTTCTCAGATCATTTTTGTTTTGCTGCATCAGTGCCAAGCAATATTTGGGAACGATAGGAGCACCTGTGCAGCCACTCCTTCCTTAGTAGTGGCTGGTCTGGTCCCCCACAGTCTGCAGAAGGGGCTGCAGGTTTGGTTTGGATTTCCTTTTACACATTTGTTCATCGAATGGTGCCAGAGGTGGTTGCAAGTTTAGGAATGTTTAAGCTCCAGTTATATGCTCAGTGCTGCTAGACCAGCTCCAGAGACCAGAGTCCCCCAAAGCCATCACATCTCGCAGTGCACAAACATTGCAGATGACTCAGAAATGACTCGCTTAAAGACAGGTAAGCATCATTTTTCTCCTTCCAGGGAGCTGTTGTTTGTAATATGCTGAATTCAGACCTCTAGCAGGAATTATTTTGATGGATCTGCTCTAAATGCATAAAGGATAACTGACTGCATTAGACAGGACCAGTGAGAAACCATCGGTCCCTGCTCAGGAACTAGCAGGGGCTCTTCTGGCTGGAAATGCTGCAGATCTGGCACATTGTGAGGGCAGAAATTGAGAAGATCCAAGTGCTGCTGGGGATTGGGATAACACCACTTGCTCCCATTTGACTGCCCAGGTCACAGCTGGTGGCTGGAGGTGCCAGCAGGTATGGCAGCGCTGTGGGAAGTGTTCGGCATGGCTATTTGCTCCTTTAGAAAGCTTGGGAGCACAGAACTGCAAGGGTGACTCCTTGATAATAGTGCCAGTCTCTCATTTTCATCAGCAATAAGAAAAAAGGCTCTGCTATACCTTAACCATTCTGTCTGGTGCCAGCAGGGCATGTGTTACAGATAAATCACCTCTTTTGCAGCCATATGAAATTCTTGCTGCTCAATCCCACCAGGAGATCTGTATAGCCACAGCTTCAGAAGAAGGCAGCAAAGTCCCTGACGGGTGCGTCTTGGATGAAAATACTGTCCTGTAACTAGACTGAAAGTTCACTTTAATTGTATTTAACCTCAGATGGGACTCCTGGAAGCTGGGTGCTGCTCTGTGTAGGTCTTTAAGCTCTTCTGCATGAAGCATCTGATGTTGTGCCAGATTTCCTTCCCTGGATTCATCATTGTTGGCCTCAGCCTCAAAGAAGATGGGCAGATTGACCTCAATAGCAGTCTTACAAAGGAAGAAGGATATCTTTTGCCAGAAAACCCCAGAGCCACCCTTAGGAAGTAAAGAAGACTCCCGAACATAAAAGATATTGTCTGGTACACCCAAATGGGTAAGGATCAACAATGTCCCTACCAAGGAAGACAATCTCTAGGACTCCAAAGAGGAAGGAAATGTGGTGATCATGAGCTGTAGATACAGCATAGACTGAAACCTGGCTCTTTGATCTTGAAAGAACCACTGAAAACAAATGGGCTGCACAGGAGTGTGTTTGGGTCATCCCTTGAAGGAATGGTTCAACCTGTTGGGACAAGTCTGTGCCGTTAGTTTGCAGCACTGTGAAGCTCAAGTTTGCGAGCTACCCAGGCTGTTGTCCTGCCAGTACATGGAGGGAGGCATCCCGTAGCTCACTGGATTTGAGCCGTGGAGGGTTTTGCTGCCAAGCCTACCCTGTCTGAGATCTCTCCATCTCTTGCTTCTGCTTTTGCCTGTGCTCCTTTCTGAGTAAGGATGGAGCTTTCACCAGATCTCCCCTAGGCCTATGCTTAGGTTTCCCAACAAGAAATCAGAGGACGGACACCTGTTCAGTTGGAAAGGAGGTTTGACATAACATTCTTGAAATTGCACGAAGTGAAGTTCTTGTTTGGAGAAATAGACGCTCGTCGATCATGGTGCAGGGATGTGTGTATATTTGTGATTGTATGCGTAATATGAATCCAGTATTGATGGTGAAAATGTGGAGTTGATTTCCAAGGGAGGAGTCACTATCGTTAAATGTGATCTACTGCGCAAGGCAGAGAACTGGAAGTCAGGATTGTAAAGTCTCTGTGGATGAAGCTGTAACACGGAGGTAAGTTTCTGGTGCAGCTTCTCTATCTGTAATCCTGCATAAATGATTTAAGTCTCTCACAGTGCACTGGTGGGATTTGTGCACTCTGGCTGCTAGGGATGGATGAGAAGAGCCTGGCTCTGAGCTGGTTCTGGGCGTGACTCCAGAAAGCAATTCTTGAGACTTCAGCAGCAAGCACATCGCTATATTGTAGAGACTGAGCTGGGGTCTCCCAGAGAGCTCAGCTTCAAGCTCAGAGCAGCCTCTGGGTTTGTAAGGAAGCCACAAGGGTCATTTCCAAAGGGACATCCTAGCCCAAGTACTGCTTCTCCACAACCCCCTGAAAAAAGACAGTTTGTTCTAGGAGGTATAGATTATATATATTTTAAGGCTCCATGAATCATTCATAGCCAAAGATGAAACCGAGCATCGGAGCTAAGGAAAGGCTGAGGGTATGGGGCGAGGAAGCTTCCATTATTTATTATATTAAATCTTGACCTAGTGGCACCTTCCCCTTGCAGTCCTGCCTTTGCTTTGGGAAGCCCTCTGTTCTCCTAAAAATCTGAAGTACCCTTCTACTCTCAGAAGAAAATTGTAGCAAGAACCTACTCAGCTGCTCTCCTTGTTGTGCAGCTTGATGGTTGGCCTTTAAAGGAGTAAAACGTATGTCCTGTGAGCACGTGAGAGCGCAGTGGGGCTGCCCAAAAAAGCATGGACATGTTGGCTTGGATGGAGGATGAAAGAGTCCTAGGTATGCTCTGGGATCAAGCAGGGTTGAAGGGTTAGCACTGGGTGCGACAAACAGCATCAGGAAAAATGTAACCGAATGATTTGGAAAGAGAGGCTGTCTGCTTCCTGACTGGGCCAGGCACTTCCAGGCTTGGTGTGGCATGAGCTAGCAGTGAATAAGGGCTCCTGCTCAACTGTGGTCCCTTAGTGGTCAGCAAAAATTGGGCTTGTGGGTGCTGGCCTCGTTCCTGGCAGCCAGATGTCCCTAGTGCAGAAAATGTCTATGGTTTCTTGGAGGGAGGTAGATGCCAATGACTAAATCAGAGCATGGCTGGGTGGCTCTGGTTTGTGGTGTCCTGACCCAGCAAAAAGGAATAGTCAACGCAACCTGTCTGAATAGCACCAGAAATCATAGCTAAAAAAGTGAAGAGGGTGGAAGAGAGACTGATTGGTTGGTTGGCTGCTTTTTCTTGGGTTTTTTTGTTTGTTTGTTTGGGTTTTTGCTCAATTCTAAGAGAAGAGCTGGAAGCTGAGCTTTCATTTCTTAAGATCACAGTTTTCTTTCTTATTTCAGTCGTATTACGGTAAAATGCAGGTTCTACTTGTCCTGATTAAATGGCAAAATGTTGTACCACAACAGCAGGAAACTATCACATTGCTTTGTTATTGCCTTTTTAATTACTGTGACCAATTCATTGGCAAGAGTAATATTATTATTGCTGAGGGCTGGAGACACCTTCCCTTTCCATTGCTATGCAGCCCCAGGGCTTGCGAGATGCAGCTTTGGCAGTAAGGTGAGGTAAAGAGAACTTCATTTATTTGCTGATTTTCATTTGTGCCAGCACAAGTGCTTATGAGGCCACAGTCTAACCTGGCTGTCTAGTGTGATCCAAGTTAAAAATAACCCCACTTCCAGCCCTGCTCCCTCAAAGGGTTATTTTTCACCCAGAACATTTCAGGGCACTGCTTTGCCAAACAGCAGCGACAGCACAAGGGAGGGAGAGGCCAGTGGTGGGGTGGGGAGAGCAGGCATCCCCGGGGATGGGAGGAGGCCAAACAGCCAAGCAGGTTTCACCATCAGAGCGGGCGGCAAACAAGCCTCACGACACCCAAGAAAGCTGCTGCAAAAGCTGGGAGAGAAATGATTTGGAAACACGCCGTTTCTAAAGATTTTATTTTTTAATAGAGAAACCTTTCAGGCCGCTTTTTAATTAATAATAAAGAGCAGGTTGAAAAGGCGGCGAGGCCAAATGAAGAGAGTGAGGCTTGCTAACTTTGTTCAAAGTTGGAAGGTCACCTTTAAAAATGGATGAGTGCAGCGTTTGGAGGAAGCTCCAAGGCAGCAGGCCTGGGGTTCAGCACTAGAATAGGAGACAGAATGAAGATGAAAAGAAGAATCCAGTTGGGATCTAGGGATAGCTGCAGAGCTGCAAGTGCCCGTGGCAGACCTGGGTGGAGGCGGTGTTCAAGGGAGCTGCTCTGCAAAGGCTGCTGTTGTGCATGGTGATGTGCTGCGGAAAGTTAAGACGGGTGCTCGATAGCCAGCTGGACTGCACACGAGGGTGTGGATTGTGTCCTTGTGGGTGTAAGCTGGAATTTGGAATAAAATTAAGGCACTGCTTGCCCATGCTGCATTCAGGGACGCTGAGTAACCCTAGAGATGTCTCGCCTGCTCTGGTTGCATTCGTTGCGGGACCCCTCAGGGAGTGGGAAAAGGGTGATCACAGCATGAGTCCTGGAAGTGACTGGCTGGCAGAAAACTTTCAGGCTGTGTTTTGGATGGTTTCCTGCCTCTTGCTGCTTTGGTCCACTCATGAACTAGTGAAAGTTGTGGTAGTGTCACTGTATCACGTGGAGTTACATGAGTATATTCCCCTCTCTGTATCCTATCAAAGTCAACATACTGGGTGCTGAGATACAGCCATATGCTTCACACTCCTTAGTTACCTGCTTCAAAACCAAGAATATTCCTCCCAGGAATACCCAAAAGACGAGATAGCACAAGGAAGGAAGCCCAACATGTGAAAAGGTAACCCCCTCCATGTCCAAAATGGTGCTTTCTACCCCATGCTCCCAGCACAAACCCTTCCCACCTTTCCTTGGAAACCACCAGATGCAGCCTGAGAACTGCTGGGTCACGAAGTGAGCACGTGGCAGCTCTTCCCTCTTCTCTAATCGGATCAGACATATCCTCAGGGAGCTTCACACAGCCTGTAGTCCAGCAGGTCCCAGGTTTGGTCCCCAAATAAAGGGCTTTGGTAAGGACAAGGAAATGCATTTCCCCCCAGCTCCTTCCAGGCAAGGCTGAAAGGTGAGATTGGCTCTGTGAAATCCTTGTGTAGTCAGATGAGAGGACAGGATTACAACGGAGAAAGTACTCCTGTGAATCTGCAGTTAGTTTGGAAAGCTTTGGCATCTACTGGGAAATGCAGTCTACCTGGTGTTTTGTCCTGATGTGTTGCTTCCCTTTTTTTGTGTCTGTCCTATTTGAAGGCTTGTAGAGCACTTTTGCAATCCCTTTTGCAGTAAGACTTGATAAGGGTGTAGTTTCTAGGCCTTTTTCGGGGAGGGAAACTGAGGCAAGCGTGTTGCCTTCCCCAAGCTATTGCAGTTCATACAGAAGCACACAGGAGTGCATGGCCAGACAGGGAACAGGATGCCTGGAGAAGAACAAGGACTGTCACCAGAGCAACCTGTGACCCTGGTGCTGGGCTCAGCTGTGACTGTCCTGGGCAGAAGTTCCCTATGACAGGGAATGAAATGATATTTCTTAAGGGTTCACCTAAGAGAACTCGTTTCATATTTAAGCACTTGCCTGTCTTTCCCACTGAGCCAAGGCGCGGGAGCATCAGACACATGCTATCTGTTGCTTATTAAGTGGTTTAACAAGCCCAGCTAATTACAATGTACTCAAGGATTTTGTAGCTTATGAAAGCGGTCCCTGTTTGTTTGTGTCAGTGCTTTAATACATTAAAACACCAATTAAACCTCGGGGTGTGTGTGTGCTCACACAGCTTAACATGCAGGAAGGCATGTTGGTGTCTTTCATGTCAGCTGGGGCTTCCCTGGCCGTTTCAGCTCCAGCTCTGAAGGGATGCTTCTTGTTTTACACTCAACCTTGTCACTGAAGGGACGCGCATCCCCTACATAAAACCACAGTT
The DNA here is from genome assembly GCF_000710305.1 of Buceros rhinoceros silvestris. Taxonomy (NCBI): domain Eukaryota; kingdom Metazoa; phylum Chordata; class Aves; order Bucerotiformes; family Bucerotidae; genus Buceros; species Buceros rhinoceros. Next base: position 72,218 of record NW_010409910.1, read on the forward strand.
CTACCCACCACTGAAGTACATCGCTTCACAAGACGCTGGCAGATGTGGGCACTCTCTGTCATTAACTTTTCTTTCTGTCAGACAGGCCTGGAAGAGTTTCTCAGTCTCTATTTCCATCTTGGTGCTGATGATACAGGCAATTTGTGCATGAAAGTGTTGTCTTCTCTCTTTCAATTAGTCCCGAGGGGTCACCAGTGGGAGCGCACAGTCTGCGGCATTTGCACTCGTTTGCAAAGGGCCCCGCACATTCGTTAATCCCCATGGGTAACGAGCGATAATGAGTGCACAAGGCACCCAGCGTGAGTCATTGCAGGGATGGGGCTGGAGCAGGCAGCGAGGGTCAGAGGTAAAAGCCTCCTTCAGTGCACTTAGAGTTCAGTGAGAAGGCGGCAGTCGTGGGGGGAGGAGAAGGAGAACTGACAGATTAAAGGAAATTGAGCAGCTGTAATAAATACACTTGAAACTGAAGAGCATCTAGGATGCTGTGATTATATTCCCTGCAGAGCTGAAGTGCTGAGGAGGGTCTGCAGAAAGGACAGCCATACGAAACCACCGGCTTTTCGGCGAGCAGGCTTACAGGGAATGCAAAATGAGTTGAAGAAAGCTGCCTGGGCTTTAATGCACGTCTTTAGGATGCAGTTGGGAAGGCTGCTGTAAACATTCAGTCTAGTAAAAATAAAGACTGTAGAAGCCAGGATGAAAGGACTGATATACACCAGGCTGGGCGGGCAAGACGTAGAGGCTGTGATGGGGCACTACTGAAGTATCACAGTGAAAAGGGAGGGGTGAAGAAGAAAGCAGGAGAAAACAAAGGGGTGGAAACCAGCAGCCACGGGGGAAGCTGAGAGTGTATTTTGGACAGCAAGGTCCTTTTGCGCATAAGTATCTCTGAGAGACAACGGAGCTGGCCTCACAGCGAGGAGGGGTTTGGAGTTTTGAGGTGAGCTGGTGTGGAGGATATGGAGGAGAAATGCTTATCTTGAGAGTGATATATGGAGAACTTAGACTGAGGATGGAGAAATAAAGCCAGCTTTTATCAGTGATAGGGGGAGAGAAGGATTATTAAATATTTTTCGTCTGCCAAAATTGCATCTAACTTTATTGAGGATGAAGAGAAAGATCTCCCCATATCAATCGCCAGCTGTTCAAGGGCATGCAACAAGGTGAGCGTCGTCTACAGATGGAGAGCACATCCCGTAACGCACCCGTGGGCATACAAATGACTCACCAAGCGATTCGCTAGCATTTTAAATTGCCTGTCTAAAATGGGGCAGATGGATGAGAGTTGGAAGGTGGTGGACATAATGGGGGCAAGAGGCAGACCAGTAAGTTTAATGTTTACTCTGGGAAATTCTTGGAAATCTTCTTAAACTTCAAGGGGTGTTGTGGGAGAACACCTGAAAAAGCAACGCTATATGAAGGCCAGACTTGCATGGCTTGGGGTAGTCGGGGGTCACAGTTGACTACTATGCTCACATTCCCCCGGGAACTAACTGCCACTATATATAAAGGAAATTCAGTAGATATAGTACCCTGAGATTTTCAGCAAGTAGTTGACAAGGACCAGCATCAGAGATTAATGACTGGAGGTAGAAGCGTTGGCGTGGGATTTAAAAAAAAGCCTGCATAGAAATGTGCCCTAAGAGCAAGAGGCAGAAAGGAGCTATTGCTGAAAGTGTTTCCAATTGGAAGGAGGTTGAAAGCGATGTGTCCTGGAGGTCAGTCTGAATCATCTGTGTTTTTCATAATGTCTGCTGCTGATCTGCAAGAAAACAGGGAGCCAGAGTCATCCCTGCTGTGACACCATGGACATGAGTGATTTTTCACCAGCGCTGGCTATGGCTGAGATCCCAAATGTGCCCAACGCCTCTCCTGATTTGGGAGGTGTTTTGAGAGGGGATTCCTAGCCGAGAGCAGAGAACCAGAGGGAGAACACCTTGGCCCTCCTCAATACTGTGAGCAGTGCTGGGAATATACTCACGTCAGAGGAGACGTGGCATGGGGAGACTGCAATGGAGACACAGCGCTATCTACAAAGAAAGGATAAATAAAGCAAGCTGGACAGCACAGGAAACTTTTCCTTCACTGAGCTCCTTCCAGAAATGAAGATGTGGTTTTGAACGTCTCGGTAATTATTTTTTCCTTCATTATTTTTTAATTTGTCTGCTTTCTCTACAATTCCAGTTTCTAGTCTGGAGACCTCGGATGACTTGATGTGAGCTCTGTTTGCAGGACAATTGCAGCCTGGCTGTGCAAGTGCAAGAAGTCTGAGTGAAGTTTTGAACTGAGTGCTGGTCTGCACTCAAATACTCATCTGGGTAGGTTTGCCCATTACCTTCTTGAAAAATCTCTGCCCTGGGAAAAGATTAAGGGTCTTGATTTAAACTCTGATTGATAAAGAAAAGACGTCAAGGTGACCTTTATAATACAAGCTGGATTTGGGGTCATTTTCCAAGCTCAGATTGCAATAAGGAAACAGGATTTGCAGGCAGATTGATGGATTAGAGTGGTGGAAACTCGCCTCGGATTTTTCCACGTTACCATCCCAATATCTGGTGCTGGCTCTCCCGTTAAGACAGTTCAGGAAAGCAACAGATATACTCTTGTTCAAGACATTTTCCAATTAAATGAGGCCTGTCCTAGGCTAGTGAGGAGACACAGCTAATGGCAAACCTGAGCTCTTTCCACCACTATAACTCACTCTGTGCTCTGCAGCAACCCCCATATGTACTCATCTACAAATTGCTATTGCCAGCTTTGGGAGGTCCTTTTTATACTTCCACATCCTCAGCTAACTCCAAAACAGTATTTCCCTTTCCCTCCTTTCTTAGCAATCTTGTTCATTTTGCTCCTTTCCGCTAGCGGTGTGTTCTTACTGTAAAACTTCAGTATACACATTTAAATTTAAGCTTTTAAGCCATATATGACATATATCTAAAAGTACATATATATAGTCTTGGTTTTGTAGCTGAAGATCCTAGTAGGTTGCCTTGCCCCTGTGTCTTGAATACCAACTTAGCAATCATCCAGTCCTCACGCATAGTTCGGTTAAAGCTGAACATGCACCTTTTCACCACCTGCAATTAATCATGTCTTCTGAGGCTACCAGCACTGCAGAATGTTTTCTTGAGTCTCACCAGGGCCCTTAAGAAAAATTAACTGGGTATTTTTCCCCTGGTGCAGACACTGATGTTTTGCCACAGGAGAAAACTGTAGGATTTTATTTGTTTCTCCCTCTTGCACAGTGAAGCTTGTGATGTTTTTTCTGTGAAAAATTCACCCCAACCATCTGGCTCATAATGGCATGAGACATTACTGAAAGATGACAGACAAATGGACAGATATTCAGTGTTTTATTACTCCGTGTTTTCCCCATGCTGGGCGCATCAGAGACAATAAAGCAAGATGGATTCTCATTTATAATCATAATAAAGGCAGGACTCAGCAGAGATACGATAAAGCAGTACTATCAGGGAGGGAAAGTCAGTGTCCTAACGAGAGCATGTGGATCCTTAAACAGTCCTGAACTCCTGGTGATGAGGGAATTCCAAAGCCTTGTTCAAGGAGTCTTCTCACTCCTTGAAGTGCTTTGTTTCAGCCAAGGAGAGGAGGGTGGTGTTGGCACAACAGTGCTTCTGCTCGGTCAGCGTGTGTGAAATGAGTTGGATCCCACCGTGGAGCAGCTCTGGAGTCTACGCATGGCCAAGCTACTGCCTTTCAGAGGTCCTCTTCTGCAGAATGAGCCTTGGTGGGCTCCTTTATCTCGTCTAGAGCCACCTTGCCATTACCCTGCTCAGTTTTCAGCAGTGAGGGGGACCGGAGAGGAAAGATGGATTTCTCTTTGTGTGAAGCATCGCAGAAGCACCAGTCCAGTATTCATTGCATCCTGCTTGTGATTCAGACATAGAAGAGTCTAGGAAGCCCCAACTATGCTCAGACCTAGAGAGCCAAACAAGCACCAGCTGCTATCTCCATCAGATTCGCTAACTCCTTTGTACGATCCGTCCTCCTCTTTATTCCTCTCTGCATAATTTGCTGCCTCATAACAATTGCCAAAATCACCGAAACCACGGTAATTTTAGAGCCCAGCAGGCAGAACTATCTCACATTACTCCTCCTTCAGGGTTTTCCTTCCGCAGGAGAGGTTGGAAAGATGAAAAAAGGGATGGGCTTGTACAGACAGAACAAGAAGGGAGAAAGCCAAGGAAACCTCAGGCAGAAGCAAAGCCAGAGCGAGGTCTATTCAGGGTGTTAGGAAAACATGGGTCCAAGGGAACACCTCATCAAGCTGTAGATGTAAGCGTGCCTCCTGTGTTGGTCCTGCGAGAAAGGGAGTAGGAGGAGGTTGGAAGGAAGGGGAGAGATGGAAATTGGGCAAGTTGGAGAGAGGCTTTCTAATGAAATCATAACTTGAGCCTGAGATCTGTCTTTCAACACCTCAGTTTTTTACTCCATATGGCCTCACTTCTGGAATTTTCTTGTTCTATGAGTTTGGCTGCATTAGCCACTTGTTTAATAACTACCAAAGGAAGCTGGGAGAATGACTGGGGATGGGGCAAAGAGAAGACATAGGTGCCCAGAGATCACAGAAGAAAAAGAAAAGGGGTGGGGGGTGGTGTAAGCAGAAGATGTTCTGCTTTGTCTAAAATCGTCCTTTTCCTTTGTGATGATGGTGAGGCTGGCAACAATCAGAAGCATTTCCAACCTGCCTGGAGCTCTGACTGGAAAAGGCGGAAGACTAGGCCCTCTCACCAAAGTTTTTGCTTTGAGATGGTCCAAAAATTCTGTCACAACAGATTTTTTTGGAAGTCTTTTCACACTTATACATCTGGAGAAAACTGCACTTCTAAAAATACTTCTTTCCTTTACACCCAACTTTGGGGCCAGCTCTTAACTTTGCTTAGAGTGGGTTTTGCACCACAGGGACCACAGCTGTGGGTCGCTGCTTGAACCACTTCCAAACCATTAACTCTTTCTTTAATGCCACCCTTCTAATAGTCCATAGTCCCCAAAACATATTCAACGTTATATGGAATATTTTAGTAGTTATGGTGGGGATGCATTAAGATCAGAAACGGTTATGAAGATAATGACAGCAGAGTTTGATTAGGTGGAAGCAGCACACGCCTGTGTGTGATCCTTCAAACCATGGATCAGGCCATAGACTAGACAACGTTGAAACAGTAGTAACAAACCCAAGCCCCAGTGCTGCAATATCTACCTGGGTGTGCAAGCAAACTGCAGCATGAGTCTGAGGTTGACTGTTGGGATCAGGATGGCACCAGCAGGACTGGCTGGTGAGGCCAAAAAGGGCAATAGATTGAGCATGTGGAATGTCTGTTGGTCAGAGACCTACCCTACTGTGGGGGTGAGTACTAGCTGGGCTGAGTTATCCTGTTACCTGTTGGAGGGAGCACTGGGTACTCACACCGGCGATACGTGGCACGCCTCCATGCTGACCTGTCACTCCGGGGGGTGGGACTGCATTCTAATCCAGGCTGTTGCGAAGATGAGGGGAGCTTTTTGGTGCTGCTCCCAAATTACGAAGTGGGAGGGAGACCCAGCACTGGATGGAGGGTTGGGAGAAAGGCTCATGTCGTGACACAAGCCAATTAACCCAGCCCTGTGTGACATCCTCCTACTAGGAAGCTGCAGAGGTGCCAAACCCCAGAGGACAGCAAAAGTGAAAGCTCAGGCTGACATTACTGAGAGCAAATTCCTTCCTACAAAGGACCCTGCAGCTGTTTTCTGGCCTTGCAGCAGCTCGGCATGATTCACACACAGCTGAGGAGGAGCTGCTGCCTATGCCAGCTACTGGAGTTGGTCTCCATCTCTCTGCAGTGGAGCTTTGACTGGGGAAATATGAGGCTTGATGCTTACTGCCTGAAAGCAGGTGCTGCCAGACTTCTGGTCCCACCAGAGCAGGCAGAGCCATGGCAGTGAACTTGCAGGCTTGGGGAGCCGGTAGGCAAGAGCCTCTGAAACCTCAGGGGCAGAAGGTAAGCCTCTGTGTTCCTGCTGGGAGACAGTCTTGAAGCTGCGAGGCTGCTGCTGACACCCGGTCACTTCCAGCTTTCTTGTGATTATCCATCTCAGCAATAGGATGCTGTTGTGTCTGATTACTGTGTTGTTAAAGCCTTAAGCCTGAAATCTGACTATTGTGTGGTCCCTGAGGGGCAGCCGGTCCTCCTCCATCTCTCCTCCAGTAATCTCTCCCTTCCCTTGGAAAAATAATAAAAAAGAAAGCCAAGTGGTATCTGTCTGCAGCAGCGCCTTCCAATCAAGTGAAAAATAGCTGGAAAATCAAATCAGCCGGTAAGTTCCTGCAAAACACAACTCTTATCTCTTTAAAATCTCCTCTTTTTGAAGGGATGAACTGAACGGCACTAGCTGCTGATGTAAAACAAACCATTATTCCTCCTAGCTCCTCTCCAAGCCCCCTCCCTGCAGACACATGAGTCTGAGGGAGACAGATGCTCTCTGAAGACTATTTTCCTCTGTTAAATACTTCCAAATAATGTGTAATTAAATGTGTGGTATTGAATTAATGTTTTATTCTGAGTGCTTTGGCAGCAAGGGACCTAGGGGCCTGGCTGGTGGAAAGCAAACATGTTCACCAGGAAGACTCCCTTCCCCTCTCTCCTTCCGTTTTCCTCCCACCCTGCCAAGAGTCCCAATCCCTGTTTCCAAGGGCTGCTGGAGTGTACCAGTGAGTTGGTGAGGATGATACTTTGTGTAAGGTCCCTTTTATGACACATTGCCGTGGTGCTCTTGGGCACTTCACCCAATGCGAAGACCTCTGCAACTCACTCAGGTTACTCATCTGCAGCTCACTCGGGTTCCTCCTCTGCCTGTCTCCTGATGGGCTTAACCTTCTTCCTCAGAATAGCCCAGTTGTGTAGTTAACCGTCGTGTACAAAAGGTGGAGCCTAGGTGTCCCCTCAGGATGTGAAGTTGGTGCTGGATGTCTAGGGAGACAGACTGCTGAAGCTGGAGAGGCAGTTTGGCGTTGCAGCCTAGTGCCAGCCAGAAGTTATTTGAGAAGGTGCAGGAGATTATGTGAGTCATTGGTTGGTTTTGAAGTCTCCTGTCTGGAATGATAGTAAGGTTTTGGTCCCATCAGCAGCATTTCATGTTCCCCCGGGAGTCAGCTGAGGAGGAGCTGGTGTGTGCAGAGGCATGGGTGGGCAGAGGGTAAACCTGCACCTGGGCTTTGTAGAGATGACAGCAGCAAGGGAGACCACGGTGTCTGTCCTAACCTGAGGGGACCATGACGTGTGCCTTGGGCACAAGCAAGTGGAGCAAAGGCAGAGACTGAATTGGGGCACAGCTGGGAACCTGCTTACAGCTGCCTACCTGCTCCCTAAACCTGAGCCAGCAGCTGCAGGGAGCCTTGTGAGCATTAGATTTCTTTTGGAAAGTCTTCCAGTTTTCCATACTAAAGGACATTTTAACCATTGGCGACAGCGTGGGTGAAGGGATTTACATTGTTGGGTCAAGGAGGGGTCCCACTGATATGATGAGCTCTTGCTTGAGTAATTTCAGGAGGTGGATGCTGTCTTAAAAGGCAAGAGCCCACTGCTGTGCAGGGCCCAGATGTGCTGGACGCTTCCTTTTGCTGCTGTAGTCATTGTCAAACGTTTGCTGGGGACGATGTGCAGGAGCCTTCCTCTTTGTTGTAGCTCCTTTGCTTTGGAATCTCCTCAGGATGGCTGTGCTTCTGCAGGACTATGCAGTGCTGTGCACCCCAGCTGTGACTGCTCAGCACCTAGTAGCCGTGGGTTATATTGCTCTCTTCATAAAATAATTACTAAGTGGTAAGTATCCAGGTTTATGGTATTGAAATGGATGAGAAGAGCTTGAAATTACATTTTGGTTTTATTGGAGTGTCAGGCGGAAGAAGACTTTGCTTAAAAAGGGTTTGTGGGGTGGTGCCAAGCACATTGTAACATTATTTTTCAGGATTTTTTCATGAAGAAAATGAGAATCTGCTTTGGTTTGCGTTTAAACTTTGCAAGTATGTCACAGCAGGCAATGTCACCTGCTTCCAAGCGGTTTTCATCATGATGCGGTGAGTGATTCTGGCAGGCTCTGGGTTTGCATCTGATGACTTGTTGGTTTAAGGGGTGACTGTGCGATTTGCCTTTCTGTCAGCTCCTTTACACTCTACCTGTAGCTCTGAGAGCATTGCACACGTAGCCTGTCATTGGCGGTTGCTGTGTGGCTGAGAGTGGAGCTGGTGCTGCAGCGGAGATGCAGCAGCTCAAGTTACGGCAACCCAGCGGGTGCTAATCCAGTCGCTCTGTGCCGCTAATCAAATCACTCTGTGGAGCTCGAGGGCTGTTTCACAGAAACGTGTCTCTCTCTCACATGGAGGACGGCTGGAGTTAGCTGATGACTGAAAGGCAGCCCATTGGGTCAGGGCTTCCTCTCCACCTGCTGTTGCAACGGCAAAAACCAGAGGAGCTGATAATGTCCTGAATGATAGGGTTATGCTGGAAGAGTTGGATGTAAGGTACCTTCAAAGTGTCAGAGATCTGGCTCTTCTGATCTCCTGTTTTCTTCAGCTCAGTTACACTGAACATCAGCTCCTGGTGCAGATTGGTATTCCTGGAAAATTTTTTTTGAGCCCGAATTGTTCAGCTAAGCATTTCAGGTCCATTTTGCAGCGTGTAGTGTGTTACCTTCAGGTCTGCTGGGTCAGCTGGGCAATAATGCTTCCTTCACATCTGGGATCTGCACTTGTTCCTTGCAGCTGCTCCCAACAAATGAAAGGCATGGAAAGAAAATGCAAAGAACTGCAGAAACATAAAGATGAGGTCTTTATGAAGGAGTATGATCACAACTGTTTGATAATCTAATATATAGGCAGGCACCAGGAGCTGCCTGGAAGCAAGATGTCAGCATCTTGGAATGCTACAAGAGGTGAGAAACAGCCTGTAGAGAGGCTATGAAGCCCATGACATATATTGGTTTGCTGGAGATTGAAAAGCCTGAGAAGGCATGCAAAGAGAGGGGCAGCACAGTAAAAGGGAGAATATCCTTTGCATTTCAGGTTGTTCCCATCAAGGCCATAGGAGAGATAGATGGGAGAATGTGAGAAAGTCTCTCTGCATATCCTTTTGCTGTGTGGACATGCACAAATGACTGTGGGAGCTGTCATGCAGAATTAGTAAGATTGAAATACTGCACCCAAAACGAGGAGGAAGATCTGAGCGAGGTGGTCCTCTCCATAGGGTCTGCAAAGGAGGGTGTCAGAAGGATCTCGGTGCACCTACGTATTGGAGCCCAGGTGGCTCAGCTAAGGACTGTGCCTGCCCCACCAAGTTCCCAGAGATCCAGATACGTTTTACATAAACCTCCATGATTTGGGATCTTTTTGAAAGGACACGCAGAACTGCTTGGTGCTTATACTCATGACTTTCATGAATCTGAGTCCTTGAAGGGTGCCTTAACAGAGGAATTTGGCAAAGAACCAGCATCTGGGCACAGTGCCGAGCTGCTGAAGTGTCTATCCAGACCTTTTCCCAGAGGTGGCTCAAGTCAGAGCTGGGAGAGCAGCCACCAGAAGTGGAGGGCTCCCTACTCAGAGTCCATACAGAGATAAGAAACAGCCTGTTTATGCCCCCATTTTTAAAAATGATGTAGGACTGATTCTCCCTTTGTTTACAGGTACTTCACAGCAGTTCGCAATCAAAATCAATATCCTTCATTGACTTTGATGGATTTGCACCAGGCCGGGAGGGAGGCTCAGCTAGCCTATGCGTTATCTTCTCTCACTGTGAGACAAGTCTGTGAGAGAATGACTTATCAGCCCTCCAGCAGCAAGGCTTTTAGATCTGGCCCTATCCAATCCGCATACTTTGCTCTGATCAATTACCTTGGGTAACTCATCAACATGTTTGGTTGATGCCCAGGTTGCAGTTGACTGCCTGACATGAAAGACACTCTGTTTGGTAGTTACATGTCTTAATGACAAGCTTTCCCGTGTAGATTGTAAGCTTTGTTTATTTGATTTTAATTGTCACGGAGCAGGGAAGCTATTAAGGGTTTATTCATAAGAATTATTTTAGCAGTGTGTCAAGAAAGAAGTGAATGAATCATATTGACTAACTGAGAACTTTGCTACCTTTTTGTGGACAACTCATGTATAAAGAAAAAAAGACAGTTCTTTGGCATAAATTAGTTCTTACAGCAAGTGACTCAGCCACTACTGAAAAATGTCATTGTTGTTATCATTTATAAAGTGCTGTTGATGCAAATGAGGCTTTAGAAGCTTATGGAAATAAAGGCTATTACCATGAAGGGCCCAGGATCAGACTCAGATCAGGATACCCTAGAAACACATCTAAAAGAAATCAGATTTAAAACAGGGATTGAAGAACAAGAGAGGCAGGAAATAGAGAAGAAGAAAAAGAGAGAAGAAATGCCATGACATGACAAAGCTAAGGGAGGGAGGAGCTGCTGATGGAAAGGTGTGTTAGAGGACCTGCTTCTAGGAAAACAGGGCCACGTGCTTCGAGGAGGATAGAAAATTGATATTGGTCTTTTGCAGAAGAGAAAGCTGCTGATAAAGAGGCTGGCAAAAGTAAAAGGAGAAATTTCTATAATTTTACTCTTATTTCCCCAGTGAGCTACGTGTTGTTTGTGAATTAAGTGTCCAGGGACAGGAAACCCACTAGAAATACAACCACCAGACTGACTGCTGTTCAGGAGTTTGAAAGATGTGAGGAATTAATTTCAGACCTAGTGTAAAAGATCCAGCTTAAGAAGTAGTTTTGCATTTTGCTGTAACTTCAGTACCAGTACTGCCCGTGGTTTACTCTGTTTGAAGTTTGATTTGTCCATTTACCTCCCACTGTAGTCTTCAGCGTCCAAACATGATCATGCTCCTCCAGGTTTCAAAAGTATTATCAAACCATGGTTTTAAGGATGCTGGCTGTGATGGGAATCTGAAATGCAGAATTTTCAGTGTCACTGAGCCTTTCTCTTCTTCGTTTGACCCCCAGGACAGATTGGGAATGGGACAATAATTGGAAAACTAGCTTCATGAAATGCACCCACACAACTTCCTGATTCCTGCTCACGGGATTGAAATGTGGTGGTTCTTAGGGAAAGGTTGTTTTCATTGCACACGGTCTGTTATCGGCTCTCTAGGATCTGCCTGGAATTTGGAGGTTGAGTTGAGGTCTTTTTGCCTTGACCTTGTCACAAGCAAAAGAGATCCTGCAATATGAGTGTAAAAGATGGGTGAAGAGTTAATGAATCAGAGATTTAAGCAAAAAAGTTCTAGCTTTCCCAGGCTCTGCCCCAGGGGCCAGTGCAGAAGTGACCCATCAGGACATTGATGTATGAAAAAAGCAGAATTAATTTTGTTCCCCCTTCTTCTTCTCCTGTATCCCATGGCTGTGCTGGGTTCACAAGATTAGCAAACTAGAGTCTGTTTGTGTTGAGGAGCGGAGCAGACATGACTGAGGGGCACCTGGGAGCGAATATGGGGAGGAAGAAGTTGCTGTTTTTAAACGGCTGCTTTTCTGACTGAGTGCGTTTTAAGCACAGATCAGGTCAGCCATCCCCCAAAAGATTCAGAGGAGATTAAGTAACATCCCATCGCAGATCCAAAGCTTCAACCCTTCTGCCTTGGCTCTTCCAGAGAAAAGGAAAGCTTTCTGCTCTGGAGGCAATTTGTAAAGGTGAGTGCGGTGTCCCGGACTTACCCTCTTGTTAATGCTCTAGCTCACCCGTGTGCTGCCAGCCCTGAACTGAAGTTGTGGAGCATTTCCAACCAGCTGCTTGTCGGTTGTTTTCTGATGTGGTTCATGAATTCAGAACAACAGTGAAGGCAAGAGCTTCAAACACATTCTCCGTGCTTAAATCTTGACAGACAAGAAGGAAGGTGGGGGATCCGCCCAGCTCTCCTTCTGTGTCATGCAGCAACATAGTAATCCCAAAACAAGGACTGCAAGATGTTTCATTTAAAACTGGAATTACTTCAGTGTTGTGCACTCACATCCTTCCTGTAGATACAGCACAGTCTTGAATAAGTTCCCATCATGCTGTCAAGTCTGGTTATTTTCCTGTCAGGCCGTGCTGTGGCTCCTGCATAGGTTCTGCTTTTGAATTGTCTTGTTGGCTTGTTTTTATAAGTTAATGGTACAGGGGCGATGGAAAAAAAAAATGAGTGGTACTTAGGGGAAGACAGTTTGCGTACACCTTGTCGGCAGGGCTGACTGCAACACAGTCGAGACAGATTAGCACACCGCTGCCTGCCTAAAACAAATAAACACCAGCTGTTTATCAGACAGGGCTCAGCTTTCTGCAGGAGGAGGTCAACAGATTTATGCAGATGAACCTCCCAGGTGCCCTTGCAGCACAGCATCTTTCCTGGCTACTTGGCCTTCCTTATGAGTTACAGCCAGGACAGGCGAGCAGAGAGATGCAAGGTTAGCACAAGAACACAGCAATTTGCGCAGTGCCAGAGCAGTTTGTCATTGCTTTGTGTTTAAAGCCCATATTTAATAGTAATGTAGAATTAATCACAGTGCTGATCTTACTGTGAATGGAAGAATTTGATGTAAACTTCAGTATTTCAGGCCTATAGCATGTGAAAAAGCAATTTATTACAACTCACTTATTATTCTATTTGTGCTTAAAATACTATGAAGGAAAATTTATGGCCATTCGAGGTTGAGAGAAATTGTAATCAGCAAAGTACTTTTCTGACTTTACATTAAGATTGTCCAGTTGCTGTCAAACTGCGTAACTTCATGAACTTTTTTTTTTATAACCATCTAAGTTTACTTTAAATCCAGCAGTGTCACGTGAGTCCACTACCTCAGAAGGATTGCTCCTCCTTCAGCTCAGCTCCGTCTGCCACAGTATATACTTCAATGCTTCATATAAATTTTCTCTGAAGCTTCTCAGGTGACCCTAGCAACTTGCTGTGAAATCTGGTCTTGAAGACAGATGGGATATTATTTTAATAATGTAGACATAATTACATGTGCCGGCTCTCAGAAGCATCTGATCATTTATTAAGATGTTCTTGGGAGGAAAAATTGGTTGATGAAAATTTTGGGCAAGACCCTGGGGAGTTCAGAAAGAGAGGTTTGCTTCAGTTCTCATGGTGTTACCGCTGACTTATCAGAAGTATAAATAATCTCAAATAGAATTGCTGGTTATTCTGAGACAGTTTCCTTTTTAAATTTATCTCACACCAAATGGGGCAATCAATTGCAATTGCTACATTTCTGTTGGGATTCTGGGTTTTTTTTAAGTGTCCTTGGGCTCCTCTTAATACAAGATCATTTTCCCACAGCTTTCTTGACTGCTGTTTTTCGGGAGACCAAGAATGCAAATACATGGTTTGTCAATACAGTAAAGCCTAGGTGCTGTATGATGAGTGCTGTAGAAATGCTCGCCGAAAGAAAGAGGAAAAAACCCTTTTCCTCTATGTTAAGTAAATCGGTGCTATCTGAGCTTTTCTTAGATTAGGACTTTCCTCACCCAAGTGCATTACTTAACATTTCAACACACAATATTTCAGATTTCTCAAGGTACTCCTTAAACACCCAACTAAACCAGGTGAAGGAAGCAAAGTCCACATGCAATTTGTTCTCCCCGGCTGTCACTGCAGATTTGAAACCAAAGTAACTTTGGATATTCCTGCCATCCTGCGCCTCGATGTTACCAATATTATTAATATTGGTAATTAACACTTTTCAGTCTATTGAACAATTAATGAAAAGGTCAACAGGAATTCTCTATGGAGGCATCTTTCATTACAAGGCCCATTGCTCATGCAACCTCGCAGCATCCGTCTTCCCAAACAAGAAAAAGGGCCAGAGATGAAAGGTCCTTAAACCTGCCTGTAAGCTCCTAATTAAAAACCTTAATTATATGAAAGCCATTAGGATGTTAGTCTTCCAATCCATTGGCTTTTTGATGCGTTAAGTAGTACCTATGTTGCTGTGGGGCATAGGCTTCCTGGGGTTGATGTGGGTACCTACTCGGGTTCCTGGGTGGTAGGAGCTGGTAGCGGATTATGATCACTGTTAGTGATGCGTCCCTGTGGCCAGTTTGAAACCTGGTGTTAGTCACCTTCACCTCCTGCATCTGCAGCTCCCCAAGGGAAATGCACCTTGGCTAAGGGGTGCCTACCTGTACAGCTCCTGCAGCACATGGAGGAGATGGAAAATACTCAAACGTGGTCCAGTTTATAAACAGATGCAGGACCAAGTTATGAATGCCCCAGGGTAGCAGTGGAAAGTGGGCACTGTCCCATCTAATGCCTCTACTTAAGGAGACCTCTAATGCATCAGCTTTTGCTCACCAAGCACTGGAGAAGAGTGCGTAGCTCTCACTGCCCTACTGTAACCATCAGGCTGAAGCTGGAGTGGTCTGTACTACCACAGTTCTCCAGGGAGGCAGTAAGATCCCTTGAGCTTACTCAAGGAGTAAGAGCAGTTCAGAGAGATGAAATTTTGGGTACTGTGTCTCCAGAAAAAGCTATGGTGGCAGTGCATCTCTAGCTGCTTCCACAGTTCATTCCAGGCATTAAAAAAAAGCCTCTTTGTGTTGCCAGAAGAGCTGTATGGATGCTGTGATGCCAGAAAGGTGCTTAGAGATTTTGCAGCAAGTAGCTGTGCCTTAGTGTTGCTCCCAAAGGAGAGTATGGAGACCTCCAAGCTCTCCCAGCAACCAGTAACATTTAATCATGTGCAGCATTTGTGGATATCCTGCTAGTCGCTTCTCTGTCCTTGAAGGTGCCTACTACCTGGGTAGATCTAGCATTAGGAATGACCCGTTAGCTGAGCAGACTGATCCTCGTAGGTCTCTGTACCTTTGCTAAATTAATAGCTGTTGCTCTTTTGGTTCTTTCTGAAACCTCAGTTGCTATTCTCTGTCAGTCCTTGTCATCCTAAACATTGGTGGAAAGGATCATTGAAACTAATGGGTTTGGTTTGTCTGTTGTGTCAGTGACTTTATCCTGGGATGACCTTGTTTCTAAGGCAACAGTCGCGCAGAATATGGCTGCAGGGTCAGGGTCTTGCTGTGGGGCACCACTCAGCACTTCCAATGGCTCCTGCTCATGCCCTATAAGGTGCACGGGGGTCAGTGGTCTTCTCCTCCTTCGGAACGCTTTGACTTGTCATGGTTCAGCCTCAAAAATCTGCTTGATTTTGGGTTTATATTGATCCTAATTGAAATGCAACACTCAAGAGGACCTTCTAATCTCGCCTGGTCTGGCATGTGTGGTCACATGGTATGTGACCTTTGCCCTGCCTCCTGGGCAGTGAATTATTTCTAAGATCATTCCTAAGAGATTCAGGTCTTTGGCAGATTTTGCCCCAAAGATTCCTCTCCCTGAGGACAAGTTTGCTGCAGGCTTGTAGTAGGGACTCGATAAACCTCAAGTGCTTTCCTCGCAGATGTTTTGCATGAGACTAGCTCCATTCCAGAGATGGCTGCGTTCCGTGGGTGGGTAAAAAGATCCCTGTAGATATTTTTACTAAGCAATTTCAGGTCCTTTGCAGCTTGCTAGAAAATAGAATTAGTTGTTTTCCATTCCCTGAATTAACCCTGATTCATTCTTCCCCCAACCCTCTCCCTCTTCCTCCCCTCCCTCCAACAGATGTCCAGCATATTAAGAGGAGAGACATCGTTTTGAAGAGGGAGCTGGGAGAAGGTGCCTTTGGGAAGGTGTTCTTGGCCGAGTGTTACAACCTCAGCCCCACCAACGACAAAATGCTGGTGGCAGTGAAGGTAAATCCCAAGGGTGAATGGCAGAGAGTAGGGCAGGGGCTGGCCGGTGAAGAGAGGTTGGATGAGCCTGCGTGGGAAAGGGAAGCTTGTGAGGGCTGGGGGCCAGGGGAGGAGATTTATCTGATGCCGGAGATTGTGGTAAATCCACTTAGTCACACAAAGTTTCAGTGTTCCGCTTCAAGGTCGTCTGTTCTCGCCAAAGCCTCTCTTCCTGCCGACGCGGCCGGGAGGCAGACAGGGAGGAGAAGCTGGTCTGGAGGCTGTCAGCTCCCGTGCAGCTGCAGCAGCGCAGTGTGGAGCCCACTTTCCCTCTGCGAGGGACCAGGACCCTTCTCTTTCTGGATTTTATCTCTTTGTGGAACATGCAGAAGCTGAAACAAAAAAAGGGCCTCAGCAAAACTGAGCACTTAAAGCTAAGCACGACTAACCAATTTACTGGAATCAATTTGCTGCAAGATGGACAAAGCAACTCAGCTCAGCTCCACTCAGCTCCTGCTTGCCTAGCCACACATTGTTCCTAGTTTGGTGATTTTGAGCCAACACAAGCTCAGCTTGGCTTGTGCTGTGCTGTTTGCATTCTTGTGAGGGTCCTCGTGTGAGCTGTGCCCCATCAGCGTGGCCGTGGGCAGAGGAGACCACTCAGTGCAGAAACGTGCTCTCCCCTCAAGGGACCCCAGTCGGCAGACACACGTAGTCTAATCCCCAGGAGTTAACTGATACCTCCTCACTCCTTGGAAGGTCTGCATTCAAACCACTGCTCTACAGGGAGAAAGCACTCTTCCAGGATGCTGGAGGCATCCAGTTACTTGAGAGCTGTTTTAATCATTGGCGGTTCAAGCCTTTTTTTGTCCCCTTATGCTCTGACTGTGAACTGCAGGATTACACCTTTCACCTCTGTGTCTGGTTACAGCCGAGGTCACACAGCTACCCATAGGATTAACTGCCTGATGGTATGGCTGGTACCTGCCCATTGGTGTCAGCCATCCCTTATGCAGTCCTGTCTCTCAAGTCTTTCCTGAGTTCTATTTGCATATAGGCAGGAACAGCATCCAAACTTGTTTCTGTTAATAGCTGCTGTGAGCTTACATCTCCAGAGTGCCTTTCATCCTGCAAGATCATGCAGATCCAGCTTCGGAGCAGGGCCTCGAAATCTGGCTTCTTGCCAGCTCTGAGAGGGGGACAGGGGAAAAAAGTCTCTCTGATTTGGGCCACATTATAAATTTTAGGGGGGAAAAAAATCAGGAAGCAAAAGAAGGCTTTACATATTAAGTTGAGATTTGGCTGCATTTTGTGAAGATCTCATGCTCCCCATGGAGGCTGAGAACTACCTCCCCAATCACTGGAGCTCAGGGCAGCAACAGGACACACTGGTTAGGGCAGCTGAGCCCACAGCCTGGAGTCTGCCTCTGCTCTGCCCTCAAGGACTCCCTCCCAGGTCCAAAGAAGTGGCTGTGTTACTCATCTGGTTAACGGACTCAGGTTTTTGGTGGATCTAAAGGTTGCAGCCCCGCAGATAAGCTGAGTTTTGATGTGATGGCATGGACAAGCTTCCTGTTTTATTCAGCTTGCTTCTAAAAACATCCTCAGAAACGCACAAAAAACCACATTCAGCAAAGAGTGTTGAGGTTACAAAGTCAAGTACTGGAAATTCTGGAGGGACTGGTATTCAGGGCAGGTCCTCCCAACACGTATTTTTCTTTTCTCTATGGGCTGCTCCATTGTGATGATCACTTCTGTGTCTGAGAGCTCCCTACCTGCGAATGAGCTCGTTTCTACAGCCTCCCAGTGAGGTGCTGGGGCTGTATCATCCCCGTTTTGCAGAGGGCAGATGGAGAAGCAGGGAAACTGAGCTGAAACGATCCACTTAAGTGGAGGATGGAGTTACTGACCTGCCTTTCTGGCCTTGCAGACAGCAGGTGCCAGACCCACGCTGAGCCCTACTGCAGCCGTAAATACGCGGCTCTTGTGCAGACCTGGTCCTGATGCCATGTGAGAGGGGATTTCCTGGGTAATATTGGACAACCTGACACTTTGTGACAACGGCTGCAACCTGCAGATGCTGAGTGACTTGCCAGATGTCACGCCGGACTTATGTGATGGAGATGCAAATACAGACCTTCCTCAGAGAGGCATTTCAGTGGTTTTGATGAGACATCTGTCCTCCTCCTCTGGTCCTGGTTCTTCTTTCCCTGTTCTATCACTTCCAGCTCCTGTTTCTCTCATTTCTAAATGAGCTGTGCAACCTTAGTAATGATTTATTTTTTTAATACCTTTTTTTCGAGTGTGGCTGTTACAAACTTACAATCCTAACACCTTGTAGAAATGATTGTGTGTGAAGGAGAGGAAACCTAAACACACTACAGCTTGAAATACCTCATGCAACCACAGGAAAAAGAGGGAGAGAAGAGTGATGGGGAGAGGACTGTTATCATCAGGAAAAAGTAGGGTAGCATCAATATTATGAAGATATTAAAAGACTAAAAGTAATTGGGTGCCTGAGATAAGGATGGATGCTTTGTCATCTGCACCATGTACCCAACATCCATCTAAATATCTCTAGTCAAGCTATCCCTGAGGACACAGAGTTGAAATAAAATGATGCCATGTGACTAGCAGTTTGGGGGCAGAAGGAGATGAGGCAGTGTCCTGAGGCTTGGGTAAAAACCTCGCAGCAGGTCTGCTCCAAGGGGGAAAGTCTGGAGGACTCACTGCTTTGCTGTGCGTGTCATTGCACCAGCAGTGCCATGGCCAGCTGGAGATGCAGTAACTGTGCTCAGCCCATTCCTCTGTGTACAAAGTGTACAGCTTTCTGATCCTTAACATCCCGTTTTGCACATAAATCGGAGCCTGCACCTGCTGATGCCACCTGGGGAAAAGGGGGCAGATATGTCTGTGTGTAGCTAAGGGGAGGGCCACCTACTGTCCCCCACCATTGAGGGGAAACTGGTGCAAGTCAGACTGAATCCAGGGATGACTGGAACAAGTTGCCTTGAATGCTCTTGGACTCCTGTTAGGCTGCACGGTTAAAGCCAGAGGTGGTACTACACAGTGCTAACATGTGGAGGGTGAGGGGAATTTAATTGAGAGCCAGCAACTCCAAACCAGGATTGCCTTTTAATTTCCTTAAACGTTTGCGAAGACTCTGCTGATTCTCGTGGCCATCCCATCTTGTCAAATGTTCTGGACTTCCAACTTTCTTACTAAGTGCCCTCCCTTGATACCCTGGGATGACAACACGCTACTTTCAAACTAGCTCTGTGATACAACTGCACAATACTGCATGGACAAGCCAGACTCCAGTCTTGGGGGACCCTCCCCAATCATGAGCTGCACCCACAGGAACATCTTAGCAACTCTATGACGTCGGGCTGGTCCACGCAGCCTGGAGCCTGCAAGCTACCCCGTGATGGCGAAGTGGTGTGCTCAAATGTGGAAGATACTCTCAATAAGGATGCCAATTTCAGCATCAGTCTGCCAGGGGAGCTGTTATAAACAGCAGGGAATAAAAACATGATTTTAAAAATTGTGAGAGGAGACTTGACAGTGTCCTTCTTCAGAGGCAGTTTGAAAAATCCACACAATAACTGCACAGCCAGGCAAATCCATCTTCTGAATAAAGGTAGTGTAGTCAGCTATTTCAAAATAAAAGACAGATAGCAAGGACTGGCTGGCTCAGGAATTTAATAATAATGAGATATGAAGCCATTCACCCCTAGGTCACCAGTACAAATCCTGCCCAAGCTGGGAATAATTGGAAGCTATTACCCTCTGAGACATGTTTGCTGCTGCCTGGGAAATGAGTTGGGGAACCTGCTGGGCCGGTAACTGCATGAACAAAATGCTGAGGAGGTGCCACCAGCACCTACCACCAGCCCTCCCAGTGCAACTGGGCCAGTGGCAGTGGTCTCCCCTCCTTTCCTCACCAGCTTCTCTGCAATGCTGAGACCTGTTTGTTCTGGCTTTGCCCTAATGTGAGCCCACTCTGTGCATATCTGTGACCCTTCTTTCAGGCACTGAAAGACCCCACCTTGGCAGCCCGTAAGGATTTCCAGAGGGAGGCAGAGCTGCTCACCAACCTGCAGCATGAGCACATTGTCAAGTTTTATGGCGTATGTGGTGATGGGGACCCGCTCATCATGGTCTTCGAGTACATGAAACATGGTGACCTGAACAAGTTCCTGAGGTACGTGTGAAGGAGGGCACGGGACATGCTGTGTCTTGTTGTAGATCTGTGGTGCACCATTACTGTGTGGATGATGGTGGGCTAAGTAATGAGAACCAGTTGTTCCAAGGACAGTTTGTGTGAGATGATGATTCTCACCAGATCTGGGACGCTACTCGCCCTACCCCAGCATTTCCTCCTAGGTGGTCCCTGTGAGCTATGGAAACCAGATTTCTCTTCTCTTATCCCAGCAAGTTTCGAGTTGCAGGAGGCGTGGCTGCAATCCCTCTCTGTCCTGTGGGGTAGAAGGGCATGAAGCCATGGCTGTCAGCAGCTCTGAGTCCCATCCAGGCAGCAAAGCCATGCCCTGTTGGAGCAGGAAGGCCACTAGCCATCACTCCCCATGTCACTCAGCTCCTGGTTCAATAGCACAAGAACCAAAATATTCCAGTGAGACACCTGCTGGAGTCCTTGGCCTGACTGGTGTCCTGGGCATTTGCTGAGCTCTAGTTCTTGTTCTTATACATTCAGAAAAGAGCTGAGAATTGTTGGAGGGGCCTCAGGTGGTGCCTGTGGAGTCCATCCCTCGTCCTTATTCCCTAAGTCTCATCAGACAGAGACCCTTACTGAGACAGAAAACATCCTAACCTGTGGCACCACACTACTCAAGAAGCTAGGCAAGGCCCGACAAAGTGCAGCAACTGCCTTCCCTGCCCCTAGAGAGGTGCAAACTGCTGCAGCCTACCCCCCACCCCCAATCATCATTCAACCATTTCACCAGTGTGAGGCAGGTCATTTGTGTGCCCTGAATCCACCAACGGTGAGGGGCAGGGTCCCACTCTGGGAGGATGTTTGTGGTGCTGTTCTCCCACAGTACAGAAATTACGCTCTGAAACCTGCATGCAAGTGGAGTGGTACTTACCTTTCGAAATAATTAGTGGTTTTATTTCCCAGTACTTAGAAAATTGGACCCTTGATATTTTCCTGTTTTGACTGCTAAGTGTGAACATGATTGCAGCAGACACGAAGCTTGAGAACAGCAGGTCTAGATCTGGGGTTGATTATTTTTCCACCATCACAGCCAGTTTCTGACCAGGAAACACAGGTCCTTCCCTAAGGTTTTAATTTCTAAAACATCACTTGCACCAGAAGAACTACAGGGAAGGACCCCAGAGGTTTTTGTTTCCTCTGCCAAGCAGTGCCAACTTGTCTGCAGCTCCCTTGGGGTATTCACAGGGCAGTTCTAAGGACAGTGCCTCAGCCTCGCGACTGGAGGAAGGCAGTCTAAAAAAGACCATGAGAGACCCTGTTCTCGAAGTGCTTCACAAGGAATATAAGAAAAATTGACCCATCTTTTTTTTCCTGGAAGAACCAGCAACCTTATTCTCCTTAGAGGAGGTAGGAATTACAGCTGAGGCAGAGCCTCCTTCCCTGCTCTAGTTACCTCCCAGTCAGTATGCTCTAGAAGAGGCCCTCTTGCTGTCTCAGAGGGATGTCTCATGCCCTTTGCCAATGCCTTGTGGAGCTGCTTCACACAATGGTCTGCTCCTAAGGCTGATATCATGCTGGAGTCACAGACGGCCTCACCCCCATGTCCCAACCCGGCCTTGGGGCATGTCTGAGAAACACTGGGAGGCCAGTGCCTGTCCCGTTGTCACTGGAGAAGAAAACTTGTTGTTGTATTATCTTTGACCTTTATGAAGGAAGAGAATTTCTAGATGTGTGGTCCCTGGAATTGCAGCTTTTCATCTTCCAGCTACATTTAGCTGCCAGCTTCTCCTTCTCAGGCAGCTATGGAGCAAGCAGCTACAAGCTCCCTTCTCTGTACGTTGGTGTGTGATAGGCAGTGAAATCCCTTTGTGCCCCAAAAGAGTTTGGCTTTTGGGACAAGGGAGTTTACCAGCAAACGGGAACTCACAGCGCCTATGGGGGGCACATAGAAATGGAGTCTTGGGCTTTGTTTGTCAGGTCAGCTACCTGCTGATAGGAAACTCTAGGGGGTGGGGTCTGCAAGAAGGTCAGAGAGGGCTGGTGGTGCAGGAGTGCCTGGCATCCCTCAGCAAGCAGCAGGTTTTGTTGCAGCGTGATTCACCCATCCCACAGCAGGAAATGATGGCACTGAGGCACTGGAGGCCAGGGACACTGGGAGTCTGTAAAAGATTCTTAGATGGACTTTCCCCAGTTTAACTGCAGAAATTGGAAAAGCAGTAAAATGGAAGAGGCTCACTTTAGATCCAGTTTCCTAGAGAAAACCACAATAAATAAATTCCCCTAAGTGTTGTTAGACCTTTACGTGCTTCCCAGAGAAAAGAGAGAATTGTACTGGCCCGTAAAAAAAAAAAAATTAGCCGGTGTGGCAAGGGAAGCGCTAAGATCCACACCTCCCAGCTGGGCTAGAGTTGGCACAGATTAGGATGGCTCTGCACGCCTCCCAGGGCCCCACTGTGTAAGACCATTGCTGGTGGTGCAGCAGCTCAAGATCTTGCCGTGGAGAAGCACAGGCATTGCTCTCCGGGGAGCACGGCATCCCTAGGGCTGGTGTACTCAAGAGACTGCCCGCAGGATGTGTGGCGTGGCAAGGCTGGGCGCTCCCCTGCACCCAGACCTGCTGCCTGGGGTTCTGCACAGCCGCCTTCCCTCTCTGCTCCATGAATATCTCCATCGCTTCCTCCCTTTCCTTCTGTCACTGGTTTTCTAGCTTTTGTTTTCTGTCTGTGACAGCAGCAAATCCGAAGTGGGGATATTGGTCCATTGCCATTACAGACCTTTTCTTCAGTCTACAGTAAGTTGTTGCCTTTTGCTCGTAACTCAGGCACTAGATTTTGTTAGAAAAGTTTCAAAATTCTGAGGTTTTTGTCAGCTCTTTCTCCACGGGGAAGTAGTAGCCCCACAGTCAGACCATCTTGGGACAGAAAGTAGAATTTCAGGAGAGAAAGCCAGGTTTTCTCTCCCACATTGACAAAAGCTTCCATCACTCCATAATGGAAAAAAATCCCAAGAGTTCTCTAACAGGGGATCCACCAAATTTTATAGCCTCTCTGTAAAGCTGAATTAAACCCTTTTCCCCAAGAAAAGATGGGCAAATCCTTCTCCTATTGCCCATAGGCTTCTTGACACAACTAAATGTAGTAATATCCTCCCTCTTAATCTCATAAATGTGTTGAAATGTCTTTCTCCTGGACTGTAATCATGTGAGATGCAGAGAGGGGGGGAGGGAGGCATACGTACTATATAGGTCATACGAAGATGTGTCCTATATAGTAGGATGTACAAAGAGCCAGTGAAATAAAGGTGCTGCCTGACCATCTTTTAAACATCACCTCTTCCTTTCAGACACAGACATTTATTTGGGGGCCAGTTTTGGGCCAGCTGAAAAAGGTGGCAGTAACGAGATAGTAATAAAATCTTCACTTCTCACCTAGGAATGTTTACCTTTGATGACAACGGGTATCAGCTGCAGCTAAATATGGTATAACTGCAAGGCATGACTGGTACAAACTGTCCAGCACAGTTTTAGAAGCTATTGTTTGTCCTGCTTTGCTGGTTTTAGCCAACCTGCTCAGTCCTGGCTCAGCTTCACCTGCTGTCAGCATCTGTTGTCACCACCAGGTAATTTCCTGGGGTAAACCCATCTGTGGGCTGTTTAAAAAAAAAAAAGATATCAAGGTGTCATTTCTGCATACACTTCTGCAGGTCCTTCTTGCTCTCGGCAGTTCTTCCAGTGTGCTGCTGCTCCCACCATGTCCACAAGCCTCTGAGATGCCTCTGGCAGCCCCAGCCCTGCTCCCAGCCAGCTCAAACCACATTCACTGCATCAGCACCCACTTGTGGCTCCTGAAAAACGCTCCTGGCTCCTCAACAGTCATTTCTTGAGTTCCTCTCCTCTTCCCGTTGTCCTTTCTACCAAGAGGGGGCCTTTGGAGTCGTGTTTCCAGTGGTAGGGCAGCAGGAGGAGGCTGAAGGGGGGAGCATTTGGAAAACTATTGATTGAACCCCAAATGCCTGGATGCTCATCCCATTGGTGCGCCCTCAGGCCCAACAGAGCAATTAGGGAACAGAGACAAAGGAGGAGAACAGTTTGGATCTTCTTGTGGGTTGTTCAGTCCCATGTCAAGAAGGAGGGAAAGCTCTATGTGTGCAGTTTCAATTTGCTGTCTCTCTGTGGGGTTACCACTGCTGACAGGGGGGAAATGCCAAGAATCATTTCAAAGAGAACAGTATGACAGCCTCAGAGGAAATGCGGTACTCTGTCTTAGTCACGAGGAGGAAGGTCACAGCAAAATCTTTTGCTTTTCCCTAAATCTGAGGGCTTTTGTTACTTCACCTTCACACAGGCTACCACAGAGTGAGCTCTACCAGGGGAATAGACATCACAGAGGGAGCACGGCAAAGACAGGCTTGGTACACAGCGAGGAAGGGGACTAAAAAGGGGACAGGACAGGAATGAGACTGACCTTAAGTCCTGCGTTTACAATGCACTTGGTTCAGCAAAACATTTCCTTTTCTTGCCCAGGATGTTCTGTGCATCTGCTGACATCCAGGTCTAACCTTTGCACCTGTGCTCGTGCCTTCACAGTTCACAGTCCCCGTGTTACCTCTGGGATAGCTTAGGGTACAAAAGGTGTTTTCCAGGGATGAAGCTGCTGGTGTTCCTCTGAAACCTTTTCTGTGATCTCTGGCTGTATTTATATCGATCAGGCAGTGGTCGTTTGGCAATGGGGTGTTTGTCTGGAGGAACTAGGCTGTTTGGGATTAATAAAGAAACTAGGTAGCAAGAATATAATGGATGTGGAAGAACGGGGGCTGATATCTCTACCTCTGGGAAGGTTTCCAAGGTGAAGGATTTAACTGGAATAAACATGTAAATATCTGGAGGCTCGTTGGTTTTGCATAGGTCTTGCCAGAGAATAATTTCTATGCTGTATCACGCCAACTGTCCCTTGTCCCTCTGTCCTGGCAGTCTGTCTCCCTCTGTGGCCATAAGAGGTTGCTTGCAATAGAGTAAGGATAGGTTAAGGATGTATGGTACCCACGCGACCACCAAATGCTCCCTCAACCTTTTCTTTTTTCCTTTCCACTGGAGCTGTGTGTCCATCCTCACAGTATAGAGCTGGGGCTAGTCCCCACCCCAGAAGGAACAGCGACCGTGTGGGTTTCCTATCTCCTGATCACTTTTGAGTCCCAACCCTATGCTTTTTGCTTCTTCCTCCCTATAGGGCGCATGGCCCAGACGCTATGATCCTCGTGGATGGGCAGCCTCGACAAGCCAAAGGGGAGCTAGGGCTATCCCAGATGCTCCACATCGCTAGCCAGATCGCCTCTGGAATGGTGTACCTTGCCTCCCAGCACTTTGTCCATAGAGACCTGGCCACCAGGAACTGCTTGGTCGGAGCCAACCTGCTGGTGAAGATTGGAGACTTTGGGATGTCAAGAGATGTCTACAGCACTGATTACTACAGGGTAAGGCAGCTCCAGCGGCAGACTGATGCTCAGAGCAAAGGGAGACTAGGACATGTTACAGTAAATCAGTTTTTGGAGCTCTTGGTTATTCCTCATTGAAACATGCACAGATGTCGATCAGACACCCCTGGACCACTATCCTTACTCCTTTTCAGTCCTGGGCATGTTTGTAGTTCAGACATCCATGCAAATGCCTTCACCCAGAGCTCTCTGTGATACCCCAGCACATGCTTTGGGATGGCTCTGAAGCCATCCCGTTCTTACTTCCTTCCTATTTTTCCTCCCTCTATTTTTTGAAGACGTTGATAAATTAAAGGTAATCCAAAGAGATGACAAAGACTACAGGCTGTGACCTCTGGTGTTAAAGAAACTTAATTCAGAAACCTAGAGAAAAGGCAACTGAGAGACTGACTGATAAATGTATAAAATATGGAAGAGGAAATAATAGGCAATTTAGGTTCGACCTCAAAACACTTTTTTTTCCAGGAGGGTTGTCATTTAGACAATGGAATAATTTGCCAGAGGTAGGTTGCTGAGGGCCTGTCATTAAAGAATTTCAGGAAGCAACTAGATAAAAATGCCTGGGTTTAGTGCAGAGGTTAATCCTGCACTCGTCTCCGGGGACAGACTCAATGAGTCAGGAATGC
>NW_010409910.1:98290-102369 GCF_000710305.1 Buceros rhinoceros silvestris
GTTAATCCTTCACTCTTCACCGGGAACAGACCCAATGAGTAAGGAATGCCTCTCCAGCCTTTTCTCCTATGATTTGTGCTCGCACTGTCCCCTTGTCTTGCATGCTCCCTTTGTACCAGTCCGCACTGCCCTATCTGCCTGGGACGGCAGCCTCCCTGGGGGGACAGTGTTGTTCTCGCCCTTCCTCAGCTACAGGAGCAGCTGTGATGTGCCAAGCGTTTGAGGCACACTGGAGTAAGGGTTTGTTGCTGGGCCATCCACCAGCAGGAAAGGGCTTTTCAGGCTAAGGAACAGAGGCTTCTAGCCTGGTGCTTGGAGCAAGGCTGGTTTATTTCTGGTTACAAGCTGAATGTTTGGCTTTGAGGATGATTTTATCAGCTACTCAAGAAAAAGTAGACCCATGGTCTTGAGCTGATTCAGAAGGTTTTCTTTATATGATAGGCAGTCGCCAAGTGGAGTTACTGCATTGGGGAGGAGACAAAATGTCATGAGATTTCTGCTGAGACATATTACCTCTCCCAGCCCAAGACATTGGCTTATCGCTAGGTTTAATTACCAATGAGAGAACCAGTCTTCACTGTGCAGCACAAAAGATCATGTTGGGCAAAGGTCTTGGTGCTGTTACTGAGCGGTGGTGAGGGAAGAGAGGTGTCTACAGTCCCGTCACTGCTGAAGCTTCAGGAAGGAGCAGGAAAGAGAACACCCATGAGGAAGATGAGAAGCAGCTCATATAGTTACCCATGGTTTTGCCTGCCTCCTTTTTTTCAGAGGTCCTTCAGACCTACCCCTACCACAGTCAGTGTCACACTGCTTGAGCACTCAGTGTCGCTCCCAGATGAGCTTGTTTGCCTGCAGCACCAAGAGCTCTCTGTGCATGGGAAGAATTGCTGCTATTAATGTGTGAAGGCTGGGGGGGCCTCCAAAAAGTGAGAGCAGAGATGATCTGCACTGGCCAGTTCATTGTTGTGGGACTTCTTGTCTTCTCTGTGGTGGTGTCCTGTAGACCTCATCCTGTACGTGCAAAATGCTTTGCTGAGGATTGCTCCGTGCTACCTTGTGCAGTGTCATAAAGCTTTTCCGTGGACTTTTCTCTGCTGACAGCAATTGCCATGTATAACCAAAGTAGTAACTAGTTATCACCTGTTTACCAGAGCAAGAGTTGAACTTCGGATCAGCACAGCCTTTTGTTCTTAGTTGTTTTTCCTTTCTCTGTTTTCAATGACTTTTGGTACTTTTAAAATGCTTGATTGGTAAGTTCCGTGTGCTTGGAGAGCTTTTCTCTGTTACAGCCCAAAGAAGGGACCTAGAAAAATAAGATTCTGATTGCCCATATTTACATTGGTGGTGTGAGGGGCAAAGGGTTTACCTGACTTGCCCAAGGCCAAAGCAGGATTCAGTGGTAGAGCTGGGAAGCCCAACCAGGCCATATATTCTGCCCAGGAAAGAACAGAAGTCTGGGGCCAAGTGTCCTTCATCTCTCCTCCAGCAACAGCCCAACCACACTCCTCCCAGCATATGAGAAGAACCCAGATAGGTTAATTTGTCAATCCTTCTCTAATTGCTGCCTTGTGGGACATGTTTACCAGGAGAGAACATGGAGCTCATCTCGTTATTCACCCTTCTGGTTCACTCATGGTTATGTGACAGTCTCTGTCCTTCCTCATCCACCACTACCTCGTATCTCTCCTCCCCCTCTGCCTGTGCACAGCACTGCTGCATTCATTCTCTGCAAGAACTGGTGTGAGCTTCTCTGTCTCTGGACTGAGAAATCGATTTGATTTATATGTGGCAACCTGCATTTCTAAGTTCCCTACAAACAAGAGTAGTCAACTCTGTGAACAGAAACCTGCCTGTGATGCTAATGAAGCCACAGGGAGCTCCTGTGAATTGACTGTATTAGACATGACTTTAACCTTGGTAAGAAGCAGCATTGACTCTCCCTCCTGCAAACGTAGGTGAGAAAAACAATATGGCTTCACAACAGTTGTGCACTTGTGCTCGGTTTTCCTTGTAATTTTAATTCCCAACATCCCTTGTATGAAGACTGGCTCTTCAAGGCTCCCGAGACAAGCCTTTTGAGTGCACAGACTATCGTAAAATTCACCGAGGTACCCAAGTGAGGGCTTTTGAATGGGTCCAGACGGAGAGCAGATGAGCTCACGTGTGAGAACCTATGGAGGGTGGAGATGGAGCTGAAGAGTTGAACTTTGAAACTCCTTGGCGCTGTCCCTGATCACATCTACAACCTTCAACTGGTGAAATTCCCAAGCCGGATTCTCAGTGTGCATGCACAGCAGCTCTCCCTGTCCACAGCCTGCTGCTCCCAACAGTAGGACCTGGGGCAAAGTTCTGTTTCAGGTGGTTTCTAGAAAATACTGCTTAGCGTGTCCAGGGTGTAATACTCTAATTTGACATTTCCTGGGAACACAGAGAAGGATTCCACCTCAAAGCTGACATAAATTGACAGGTCTGGAGCCTTCTAAGCAGACTGCTTCAGTGCACTGGGTCCTGTGTTTGCTCCTGCCCAGGCCCCACGGGCATGGATAACTGGGTGTGTGGATATGTGAGTGTGGTCCAGGCTGAGGATTAGCTCTCAGCCATTTCCTTTATTCCCCATTTTAAGTCTTTTAAAACAAAGAAACAACACCATCTGGCTCCTGCATTTGTGAGAAGCAAAAGTGCGTTAACAAAGGTGAGCTGCTTAATTTCCTGTTACACATTTGGATACAGAAAACAAACATTTGCCTAACAAAAACAGCAGAGAGGCTTGTTTCCCCTCTCTGCAAAGCTCTCCGTGTTCCGTTTGGAGACACCTGCCTGTGTCCTTTTCCTTGTGCATCACAGAAGGGATCTCATCAGCTGTTGCCTTTAAACCTTCTTTCAACAGGACAAGCTGGTTGTGGAGGTGTAGGTGGTGAGGAGAGGTAAAACAGCATCTGATTAGAAAGCAGAGGAAATTGGAGGGACTGGGGAGATGAGAAGTAGCCCAGCTTCTGAGTGAAGAGTGAAGGTGGGGATGCTGAAGAAGCATTTCTGTAATATGTTGTGTAATATGCTCTAAAATCTTTGGTGTGGGTCGTTGTGGGAAGGCAGGATGGAATATATCCATATTGGAGGAAATGATTTGGGCGGATTTCATTTTCCTTGTTGTTTACTTTTTAAAAATTGTGTGAGTAGGCGATTTTTTAAGGTATGACTCAGGGCTGTGATAGCAGGTGGTGGGACGCTGCAGGTCAGGGATGTTGTGCCTCAGCCAGACTGAGTGTGGCATGGAGACTGCAGCAAGTCAGGCACGTGGTACCCGCCCAGTGCTGCCTGGGGAGCTGGAGGCTGTCATGGTGGCTGCAGGGTTTGTCCAGAGTTGGGGCATCACTAGGGCTGGGCTTAGGACCCCCAGCTGCTCTTTCACCCAGCAGACTGGGGCTTGACTGCTCCCAGACCCTGCCTGTGCCTCTGAGCTCACCTGTGCTGCCGTAAAATCCAGGTAATTTTCCTTTTGTCCCCCCAAAATGCGTAGCTTAGGACCCCCAGCTGCTCTTTCACCCAGCAGACTGGGGCTTGACTGCTCCCAGCCCCTGCCTGTGCCTCTGAGCTCCCCTGTGCTGCCGTAAAATCCAGGTAATTTTCCTTTTGTCCCCCCAAAATGCGTAATTCCATTCCAAAACAAATTCTGTGGGAGCTGCCCAGGGGAAGTGCACTATTTATTCGTCTTTAGAAGAGAACACAGTCTTAAATCATAGTCAACAGTCCTTAATAATTTCTAAAGTAATGTCCTGACGTGGGTGGGATGTCAGCAGTGAAGACTATGTAGGCATTAAATCTCATTACGATATCCTCTGTCCAGATCTCCTACGTCCTACCCTTCTGGCACCCTGCCCCAAATCCTGGGCTTGGGCTGAAACCTCTTGGGCATTTAGCTCCATCCTTTCCCAGAGGTCTGTCCAGAGTGCTCTTCTGGTCACAGTTCATCAGGAAGAGAACACCTGCTTGTCCAAAAAAAAAAAAAAAAAAAAAAAGAAAAGAAACATGAAGAATTTGCAAAGGGTTCTGAAACGGGGATTTTATTTCTAGAAACACAG
>NW_010409910.1:102381-106833 GCF_000710305.1 Buceros rhinoceros silvestris
CCTTCTTGGTCAAAAAAAAAAAAAAAAGAAAAAAGAAAAGATACATGCAGAATTTGCAAAGGGTTCTGAAACGGTGATTCTATTTCTAGCAACACAGAGCTAAACATAATAACAAAAATTTCTCCCTGTTTATGTGTCCTCACTCCTCTGGAGCATTGTTTGGATCTGGGAGGGGCAAGGTTTGCAGGAAGAAGTACTATCTTTTAATAGAACATACAATATTGTCAGAGGAGGGAAAAGAATTAATTTTAGGCACACAAGCCCTCTCTGAATTATTCTTTTTCAGTAGTATCAGTTGGTTTAATGAAATATTAATATACCTTCCTATGAACCTTGGCTCACTCATCCTTACACCATCAGAACCAAAACATTTCTGCTCTGGCCTTGGCCTTAGGTCAGTGTTCTTTAAAAAGCGTAGGATCCCTCTGGCAGATGCCACCTCCTCTGAAGCATGAAGGTTCACTGTGTAATTATTTGCTTTCTTCTTTCTCTAAAATAGCTAGCAAAGACCCCATATTCTTGATAATTTCCTGTACTCATTGTCAGGTTACTTCCTGATGACCGTCTCCCATCTAGACCATCTCTTACCTGAGTTCTGCTCTGGAGTTCAAAAGTGTTTTCTGTCTCCTGGGTACAGTCAGTTATTTTTTCCAGTGAAGTTTCCATGCCAGTAATAGATCACTGAGGTTTAGCAGGTGCCTGGGTTGTGCTCCCTCAGAGGCTTATCCAGCATGGCAGATAAGACCAATAGACAAGCCTTACACTGAAAGTAGATTTAGTCTGACCCACTCTCCTAGATAGAGGGTCCCTAAATGCTCACATCATCCCTGAATGGCGCTCTGTTCCCGCCAGCTTTGGACTCTCTGCAGAGCTTTAGCTGTACTCTCCCACCAGCATTTTTCGTGCATCCTTGTCAGGGTCCCTTAATGCCTGTGTGTATCCTTCAGCTGTGGCAACCCCCGCTTTTGTGTCCCCTGATGCTCTCTGTGTTGCTCTGCTGTCCCTCTCGTGTTTACAGCATGGGAGATCAATCCCAACAGAAGGAAAGCACTGCCCAGCCCTGTTAGCACCAGGAAGGAGCCCCGTGAGGAGCGTGCTGGGGCTCTGCACCATCGCCTATGAAGAGGAGTGCCAAAAGGCAGAGGGAAGGAAAACTCCCTCTGAAGTCCTATCTGAGTTATGGTACAGACTCACTTTGGGGAAAAAGGAAGCTGCAACTCTCAGGTTTTACGATAGACCCAGTGTACGCTGCCAGGAGTAGTCAGCCCTGGACAGAGAGTGAGCCAGGCTCCAGGCTCCGCTTCAGTGCTGATGAGTGGGAGAAATCAAGCTCCCTGGTTGCGCTGACTGTTGTGTGGGATCTTGTGTAGATGGTATCACGTGTGTGTCATGTTCAGCAGTGCCATTTCCAGCACCTGAGTACTGTGTGCAGATGCTAAGCGGCTGAGCATCACCTTTGTCTCTTCTACCCCTTCTCTGAGATGAAAAGTATAATGTGCTACTGTCTCTCCATCCTTTTTGTCTGGTTGTTGGGAAGGTTTCATATCTGTAAATATATGTGCCACTGAGGAAAGGATTTAGAAGTGAAAAGCACTTTAATTTTCTCCTGTACAAAGCAGGATCTTGGAGAACATCTCTTGCTTTGCTATACCTACACAAGTAAGGGAAAACAAGTGTCAGAGGGACCTGGAGATGTGACCTGGAGACCTCTAGTACTGATACAGATGGTCCAGACAGGCAGAGCCATAATCTTGCTATGTGCAGGAGTCTGTGTCTGCTGTGCAAAGTATTGCATACCCTTCTCAGCATCTGTTTATCCCATGTGTCCCATCACCCCAATCCGTGATTTGTTATTTCTTTCCTTGTTTTCACTGCCGTTGTTCCCCCTAGATGACACCTGTATGACCCATGAGGTGCATGTAGCTCATGCTGTGGTGCCTCACAACTGCCCTGACCGGTGGTGTGGGGGCAAAAGAACTAATTTCACCCTAACTTGCAGCAGGCCTGGGAACAGGGGAGGTGAGGGAACCGCTCAGTGCGGGCGTGTGGGTTAAGTGTCTCCGTGCATGTTCTGGTGCGTTCTGCATGCAGGAAAAGTCAGTGTGATACTGAACGTGCTGGTCTTTGATATCTCTGTGGCTCCTATAAAACCCTCTGCAAATTGAATTTGCGGCACAGTTCCTTATCTCCTGGAAGGAAGATATAACGGCATCATCTTGTGTTTTAGCCAGACGTTTTTTCTCAACACTTCCCCATTTCTACACTGAGAAAAAAACAGATCTTGAGGTGTTTTTTTTTCCCTTTCTCTTGTTTGAAGCATTAAGAGCCCTTCACACAAAGCAGCTCAAGTGCAGAAGAATTAATTGGGGAAATTAGGTTGTGTTGTATTTCTGGCATTTTCTCAGAAATGGTAATTGCCCTAATTCTCCACCCTGCCAAGACCTCCACCCACACTCTGTTTCCCCCTCCCCCTTTCCTTGATGTCTACCTGTCTTTTCTCCTGCTTGAGTTGCTGTTTTCATGCTGTTGCCATTTATTTCATTTCAGTAATGAGAGGGATGTGGCAGGGAAGGAGCTCTCACAATCTGGTGACATCTTCTTTGAAACACAGGCGCACAAAAGAGCAGGAAAAAAGCACAGTGCCTAGTTCTGAGCTAGAGAGACTCTTCCATGCGAGATCTATCAAAAATATGTTCCTCTGTGGTATCACCAGAAACAAGGAAGGATTTTGTACAGGGCAGGCCAGAGAAGCTGATGGTCCCTGGGTTTTACCAAGGTGGCCTGATTTATGCTGTAGCTAGAGCAGAAGAAGTGGAGAACCATGTGCCAGCATGCTTCATTATTCTAGCCCCAGGTGAACCAGAAACACATGGGATGTGTGCTCCTGAGCACATGGAAATGAACTGTTCATGCTTTGGAAGGAGCACTGACACAGTTGAGTGAGACTTGGATGTGTAAAACCCTCCTCTCTCACCTTATCTAGGTTGCTGGACCCATTTCCCCATTGCATCCCAGCTGGCCAGTGGCCTCCTCCTGCCCACCTGCAAGATCATGATCTCAGCTCTCCTTTAACATGGGGACAGCCATGAGATCACACATCGGTCAGGAAAGGTGGGGAACATCCCCAAATCTCAGAACTGGAGGTAGAGAAGTATATAGGTCAGTTTAGTGGGAGCGTGGATAAATTACGCCTTGCTTCAAGACAAACTGAAGATACCCCTAGAAAGATGAAGATGGAAATGTCTTTATCATCTTCCTTAATGAAGATGTTTTTTTCTTTCTCTTGATTCCTGCATGGTCAGAGTCCTGATACCCCGTGTTTCACAGTCCTGCCTCTCTCACAGCCACAGTGAGCTCTGTTCCCACGCCAGCTGGAGGGAGAAAGCCCCTATTTGCAAGCAGCTGTCTTTAATACACAGGCTGTTTAGGGCTAGGCTGTCAAAGAGAGCATGTTCAATGTACAATCAAGAGGCAACGATGCACAAAATTGCACACACACACAAAACAGGAATCTTTTCTTGGTGTGTGCCGAGCTTTGACCACTTAAGTGATTCCACCTCGCTCTTCCCCATCCAATTGTGTGGGTAACACATGATCAAATTGCTAAAGGAATTAGTGAGGGAAATCTATACGCTGCCTGATCAATATTGTTCTGCTCAGTACAAGGCATCTCCTCACCTCTGGCCTCAGTCATGTTCTCTGAAAACACAGATTCACCTTCTCACTATCTGAGCTGTGGTGACTGAAAGGCAAAACGTCAGCATGTCTGTGGAAAATGTTTGTAGTTACAGATCTTCCTTGCATTCAGAAAAAAACCCCAAAAACCAAAAAAACCCCACAGCCCTGCCAAAAACCATGTTTCAGAGTTTTAAACAGGCTTGCTGAGCAGGCCAGAAAGACCTTCCATCTCTTGCAATTGTATGGCCTTGCAGAAATGGCCAACAACCTTATAAGCAAAGACACTGGATGATAATTTTTCTGAGCACTACTGAGGCAAGACGCCAGATTTTATGGGCCACTAGACTGATCCAATATAGCAAATCCTGTGTTCCACTGTGGATTCTGAGACCAAATTATCAATTAATGTGAAGCATTAAAAAATCCAAATCCCTTTTAGTTCCCTGCAGTCATTAGTGGCAAGATACAATATCTATAGCTCAAATGCTTTGCCAGCATCCCCTGGCAGCAAGAAAGAAACTCCGCTCCTATTTTTTCCAATACATACAAGGAAAACATATGAGATCAGTGGTTTTTACAGTCAGATTCAGCTGCCTCTTCATATTTACTTAGATAGAGGAATAAATCAGGTTTGGGTTACTCTCTGGGTTAGTTATTTGTTATTGGAATAAATGCATGGTAATAGATCTGACAGAGGAAGATGTTTCTCTTTCAGCTCTGTGTTTGAGGTACAACTTTCTTTGTTCTGCACTATATTATTTTGATGGTTTTATT
>NW_010409910.1:106914-108350 GCF_000710305.1 Buceros rhinoceros silvestris
CCTGCTGGATGACTTCATTTGCTTTACTTTCCAATGTCCGTACCTCTGCCTCAGCTGGCTTTAGGATGCGGCTTTGTGCGATAGGTCTCTTGCTTTTCCTTTTCCCTCACTGTAGCATTGTAATGCAGAGGCAATTTAAACAACCATCATGAAACAATTTTCTAAGCCTTTCCCCCACCCATTTCCTACCTCAACTGTTTGGGAAGGGAGGTGAGTCAGTCATTCAGGGGGCAATTCCCCAAGCAGAATGAGCTGTCAGCTACACTGAGCAGCTCAGTTTTCACCTCTGGTGCGGGGTGGGAAGGCTCCCAGGGTGATGACTAGCTGGACACACCCCGAGGTCGTATTTTTGGTATTACCCAGGCAGCTGTCAGCCTGAGCTCCTAAGTAGCAGTCTTGAAATTTTCCCCCAAACCACTGTGCTCACCAACTGCCCTTTTGTCTTGGGATTTTGTCTCCTTTTTGACCCGGTGGGAACACAAACATCTTACTAGAAAGTCAGCGGACCTTATGCTTATCGCTCACTCTTAATTTGCACACTGAGTTCCCTATCCCTTCTCCTTGCTCTCATTCCCCAGATCTTTCCTGCTTTGATACATGAGAAAATACAGCGCTCTATTTTCTGCTCCATCATTTTGCTTCCCTTGCTCCCTCCTAAAGTTCAGTTTCGCAAGTGTTTGCAGCTTTGCAGGTAATCAGAAGCTGTGGGATGAGGTTTTTTTCTTCCTCCCCAACCTGCAATGGTACTGATGGGACAAAGACTTGGGGAGGCGTAGGGTGATAAACCAGCTGCTTCACTGGGACATTTGGCCAATGATACTCTTAACTCTGGCTAACCGGAGCTTGCTTGAGTAAAGACATCAGGCCTGGGTCTTGTTCTGCTGGCAGAGGAGATGGGTCCCTGCACTGTGCCCAGGAGGGCTGGCAATGGGCAAGGAGCAGGATGTTTGAGTACCAGATATAGAAGAGCAACTTGAGCCTCCTAAAACTTGTCTGGAGAGGTTCTCAGAATCCCCCAAGGAATGTGGCTTCACAATGTGAGGAGAAGTTTCAGGAGGCTGCTGAGTCCCCCTTGACTGTCACCCAGCTCACCCTCCCTCTGCACTGGTGCCGTTGAAGGTATGGGGTGCAAGGTGGTGGTGACCAGGGCCAGAGGGTCTCACCTGCCCTGTGCCCTTGCAGCGAGAGTTGTGCAGTTTTGGGGTGTTGCAGCCAGTGAAAGAGGTATGGTTCAGTTAAAGACATACCCTTTCCCTTCTTGTCCCCTTGCATCATCCCCCCATCCCTCCCTCCCTCTCTCACCCTTCCCTTCTCTTTTGTTTGTCTCCTTCCCTTGTTTTCACCCATTCACTGTCAGGAAGGGCCGCGTCCGAAGGGCCAGTTCAGCGCAGCGTGGCAGCGACAGAGACTGGCACCGCCGGCAGCTGCAACAGTGA
>NW_010409910.1:108401-120222 GCF_000710305.1 Buceros rhinoceros silvestris
GAAAAAGACCTGCCACCGCCGGCAGCTGCAACAGTGAGTGGATCTCAACCCCTGGGGCAGCTGGAAGCGGGGGACTGGTGCCGCTTGAGCATGAAATGACACATTGGGTTGAGCAGCTTTGGGACTAGGTTGGGTCTAGTGCATTTGGCAGCAAAGGGGCTCTTTTGTGTGATGGGAACTGCACATGTTTCTACTATAGCAACACTCTGGGGCTTGTCTATATGACAAATAATATGAGATGAACACAGAAGTCCTCAGTGCAATCTTCCTCCATGGATGGTCAGGGTGTGTCTGCTCTAGTGGACACCATGGGCTGTCTTCTGGCTCTGATGACAGCAAGTGCAGCGTGGTTTGTCACCCTCCAAGGAGGGTGGCATTTGCACTGCTCACCAGGGGCTGTCCCTGACTTGTATTGTCCTCTCAACTGTTGTTTCAATGCTATCGAACTGGTGTGGACTAAAACCAGACCACTCAACAGCTGGACTATCACATACCAGCCCTGATGCCTTTTGTTTGCTAGCCTAGACACAGCCTTGGTGTCTGACCGGTTGGGTGACGTAGCTGCAATTGAGTGGATGTCAACCATCACTACGCCACTGCTGCTCCCATCCCTTGCCCAGAGGAGCGTCAGAGAAGGATTGGTGTGAGTTTGATGCTCTGACAGTGCAAAGGCGTTTGTGTTTGCCAAGGTGGTGGCTGATGGGAGCCACGTGAGGCAGCTGAGGGCTGGTCACACCGCTGTTCCCCCTGCCTTCCCTCCCACAGAGGTGAGCCATCAGCATGTTGTTTTCGTTTTGTGCTGGAGCCTCTGTGTAGGGATGTTCAGCTCAGTGGGTTTCCAGCTGTCACAGCATCCCAGAAGCCGCTGCCAGCAAGCTACAAGGCTGCTGGAGATGAGCTGCAGAAGCCCATGAGGGGGCCAGTCGTTGACCTGCATTGTCCTGTGCAGTTTTGCTGATAGCATACATGGAAATGCTCTGTTGATCCAGAGAGCTGGGGAGCCTTTCCTTGAGGGTCTTTTGGAAATGGATTGAGGTAATCTACCCAAAGACACTGTCTGTGCTTTGTCGCTCATAAGTTAAGCAGGAAAGTGATGGCTTCCACGCTTTATTTCTCAATAGCTTCCCTGTGCCAGCAAGCCCAGAGGGATGGGCATAAATATTTGCAAAGTAGCCCTGACTAGGGCAAATTATTGGGATCCAATTAGCCAAACCTCCCTGTGACATTGCTAGGGGAGGTGTATGCTCCTGGCCGGGTGAAGAAGGACTAGCTGTCCAACCACTCAGCCTTCTCCCTGCGTCACCACCACTCCCCCTGCCCCAGCAGCAGATGCCTAAGTGGTGTGAAGCAGCTGAGTGGATCTCACAAAGCTCTCCTGACATCCATGACAGAGCAGGGCAGTTCCCGGCTGTTGCCAAAATCAGAAGGGAGTGTGAGTGTAGATATCACTGATTTTACCAGGAATGGGTCAGTGGATAGGAAGACGTGCCGCTGAAAGGTGATTTTGTTACGTTTATGCCTTTCTGAGCCAAAATTGAATCGCAGGGTGTGGGCAGGAATTTAGTTCTGAGCACTGAGGTAATTTTGTATCCTCAGCCCTGAAGTCAGATTTTAAAAAATTATTTCCCCCTGTGCCCTGACACTATTTTTTTGCCTTTCAATCATGTCCTTATGACAGAACAAATACTGAGGTTGACCTTTGCAATGTGACATAATAATATGTGACTTCTTTATAGCTGTTTTCATCCGAAATGCTTGGCACACTATGAATCTGATCCTACAACTGCTTACCACTGGGCTTAGCACTCACTGCTCCAAGCAATCTCTAGGGATGCAGGAGAAGCACTCACACGCAGAAGTGCTATACCTGGCATTATCTGCAGGATCAGGCTCTGGGGAGATGTAGCACATGTCTGTAAATAGCCACATTTTGGAGAGAGGAAGTCTCGCTCTCTGGTTTGTGATTTGTATTCACTACCAGAGTGCCATGCCCAGCACTAACGTGACAGCCTCCCCTTGGCTAAAATGTCATGGCAGGTAATGCTTGTGTCAGATTTATAGCTATCATTTACAACCCTGTTGCTTCTGTTTATTTTATTCCCCCCGCTCTGAAAGCATGCTAATTAACAAACTCCCTTAGCCTATCCTGCACCATTTGATCCTGCAGAAATCACAACATTTTATCATATTAGCAAGTAGGAATTAAAGAATTAAAACTACTCAGGGGGAAAAAAACAACATAATCACTTTCCCTGCGCATCCCTCCTGAAACAAGCTTGCACTGAGCCCTCAGCAACCCCATTCTCAGCCCTCTTGGGTTGACACAAGACAGGGATCCCAGACCAGTGAATGCTTGGGCTGAAGAATACTTCTGCTCTGATATTCCTTTTGTGAAAGGGAAAGCCCGGTTAGGTGCATGGAGGAGAAGAGTCCAGCCGTGAGATCCCAGCCTTGGACTGGGCTGCAGGTCCCTTCCATGCTACTGATGTCCTCTGCCACCATAAGAAATTCAGTTAGCCCTTCCGTACCACAGTTTCCCGTTGTTAAAAGGTAATCCCTGCTCATCTTCACCAAGGAGATTCACATGAAACAAAAGATTGCAAGGGACACAGTCATTATGGTGGTGGGAGATGGGTAAGTACCTTAGAAAAAGGTAGGCAGTCTGTGAACTGAGACTTTTGTGGTACTGGTTCAAGGAGAGTGAATTTTGGAAGTCTTCAGTAATTGGAAAATGCAAAGAGGGAAGCAGATAGGATCCACCTCCGTGTGGTATGTTCAGGATGGGCAGAACCAGGAGAGAGACCTGCTTCACCTTCTTGGTGATGGGAAGCTGTTAAATCTGGGGATAGAGATGCACTAACCATCAGCAGGTGCCTACACACTTCACTGTTGTTTGCTGTCAGTAAAGCTCTGCATCCGCCCCCACCCCCTCTTAAAAAATAAATTCATTAGGAGTAGAGAAGGCTGGAAGGGATTCCCTGGATCATCAAACCCAATCCCCTGTTGCATCAATCACGTCAGATTTATCCTTTTCATAATCAAGCACCACTATTAAATGTGCTCCTAAGGGAAGACAGTCCCAGAATCTCATTGCTTTAACTCGTAGATGCTTCTAATTTCCAGCCTATGCTTAGTCATGGCCCGTTTGTTAAACAGCAGGTACCTGGCAGAGAGGCAAGAAATCTAACACAGTTTTCTTAAAATAACCTCCCAGAAATCCTATCTACAAAAAAGTGCTGAGGTTGCAAAGGGAACGTGCAAGGTCAGATAATGATAATGGGGAGGCGTGAGCTCACGCTTGCCTCTGCCTTGTAGTACAGACTTTACATAATCACCTGCCGTTAATCGCGTATGTTCCAGTGGAGGTACGAGGCGAAAGTAATCGCAGAACAAAGGAACTTCCTTGCTATTCTTCTCCATGATAGTCATTGTGTAACCCTCTGTCTCTTTTGCCAGCTCGAGCTAACACTGAGCTGAACACTTGACTATTTCTCCCTTTCTTGGCAGGCTTTTCTGTGCCATTTATTGCTTTACTGTACAAGCCGTTACCTGCACAGCATCTCTGAGAAGTCAGTGAGCTGCACTGCCCCATTTGAGAGGTTAGGAAGCAAAGCACAGCGTTCTCAGCCGTGTCAACCCATAGGGCTGCAAGGGCAACTCTCCTGCTCCAACCCCCCCCCACTTTATTCAGTGCAGCCTTATTTACCCCAAACCAGGCAGCTGCAACCCAGCCCAAGGAGAGGGGCTGGGGCAGCAGCCTGCCTTGGGGCACATGCCATGGAGATGATGGGATGCTCTAGAGCCACGACTTGCTTTACAGTCTTGTCCAACGAGTTGTTCAGAGTGCACAGTGAGTGGGTGGGAGGCAGATAGAGGTGAGTATAGGCTGAGGTGCAAAAGATCTGTTACCCATGAGTTGTGACCCGGCCCATAGAAGGCAACGGCGCACGGGGTCGTACACACATAGATTGGGTCACTGCTGTGTCTCGTAACCAGAGTGACTAAGGAGGAGGGCTCGCTTGCCCAAACCAGGTTTGCAAGTAGGATGCCGCAATCCCATGTTTGCTTATTTAACTTGGCAGGTATTCTAGTGAAACAGGCACGGAGGGGAGGTGGCAGAGCTGATCTCGGTACCAGCATGTGGGATTTTTACTTTCTATTTCAGTGTTCCTATTTGGAAAAGAAATGCACTCAGAACCAACCCCCCTCCCTCCTTTTTTTTAAAGCACTTTTAAATGTCATAAGAATGGTACAGTGCCCACCTTAATGTTTCTAACAAATTAAAGTACTGTATTAGTCTGTAATCTGAAAATCATTACTGTGGTTACTATAAAAATGTGAAGCCCTCCAGAGGGAATGATGTCAGTGGGACTAAAATGTATGCAAACATATTTTGTTGCCATAAAGGTACCAGGGGTCAGACAGCCCCCAGCCCCAGGGTGACAGGCTGTTGGTGTGGGAGAAAGCAGATCTCTCGGCTGGTTTTCCTGGAGTTTTGCAGGGTGAGTGCCTGGGGTTATGCCTGGCTGGTTTGAATGGTTTCAGAGGAAAATGCTGGTGCCATTCCCACCTACCTCCCTCACGGTGAGAGTAAGAAAGAGCTCCAAACTATTCACCCTCATCACAGATGAGCCACTTTTTGAACCTGTGGCCCCATCCCGCTAATGCAGACAGGGCAGGTGCCAGTTCCCCTTGGGCATCCACATGCCCCTGGTGCCCCCTTCCCCCTGCAGGTGCTTCTGCATGTGTCCTTCCGAATAAGCGATGCCTAATGGAGGGCAGGCAGGAGACAGCAGCATCCAGCTCTGAGAAAGAAGCCCATTCCCACTGCCCCAGGCCACCGGCACCCAGAGAGGCTGGGTGACAATGTAGTGCCTGCTTTGGCCAGGTGGCACTCCCAGAGTGGCTGCTCCTGCGCTGGTCCCTTGTCCCCCACAGAGCCAGTAGGCTTCTCCTGGTTACTCCTCACTGGCTTGGGCAAGGGTCAAGTGGTTCAAAGATTAAGTACCATTTATCCAGCTTTATTTTCATCTCTGCAGAAGACTGCAGAGGGAAAAAACGGAAGTATTGGGATAATTTAACCTCGTATTATACAGCAGATTACCCTGTACTTAGAAGGTCACCAGTTACTGTGTAATTAGACGTCCAACACAGAGAAGTCCGCGATAGGTTTCCAAACCACTTTTCTTCCCAGTGTGAGAGAGGCAGAGGGATGGCAGCAAAGTGCAGACTGAAGCCTCATTAGGTACATTTAAAGCTGTTAAAGAGTTTAAAATTCAGGCTGGGGAAGGTGCAATGAGAGGGCAGCAAGGCCTCCGGACCTGTCAGTGAGAGGGAGGAAAAAAAACCAGAGCAGTTAGTTTGTCTAGGAAATGCAGGAAAGCCCAAACAGAAAGGAGGGCTTTGAGGGACCTGGGTGTGCCAGGCAGCTGGGGGCTGAAGGGCAGCAGAGGCTGCTGCTCTTCAAGCATCGTCAGGGAGAGCTTTGCCAGTGGGGGAGGGCTCTGCTAAGCTACAGAGCTGCATGGCCACTGGGTCCTGCCCCCTGGGAGGGTGTCCACAGGGCCTTGTGGTATGCTGCAGTGGGGATGTCCCATGGGTCAGGACAAGGGGTGGGCAGCAGGACACCCTAACCCATGCCTGCTGCCTTCATGCTTCTCGCTCCAGACTGCTGTCCTCCATTTGCACCCAAATCAAGCACCTACTCACGGAACATTTTTAGTAGTGACAAATGCCTTTGATTATCAAGCACAAATTCCACCAACAGCTCGTTGCACCTCTTGGGTGGCTAATAAAGCACCGAGCCTGTTCTGATAAATATACAGCAAGCAGTGCTGTAAAGTGAGATTGTGCCTGTCCTGGGCCACGTTGCATTTTGTCTTTATAAACCCCATCGTCTGTGAACCAAGCACAGTCCTTTGTGGGGCAGCAGCTCCTCAGCAACCATGTGGCTTTCGGTGTGCCGGTGAAACAAATGATCTTCTGAAGCCATCCATGTAAAGAACCCAGGTCAAAGAGCAAAGCATGTGCCTCTACAGCAATCATTATTTTAAATAGTCTTTTACTAGACAGCCGCATGTCCCTGACTCAATCCCACAAAGAGTATCCGTAAGGTCAACAGCTTCTGGAGAGGTGCAGTAGGAACAAAGACAGTGTATAGCAATTGACTGCTGAGGACAGAAAGAGCTGTATGTAAATAGTCTGTCTAAAGAATGACCAGAGTGGGGAGATGTGCTACCTGGTCGCAAATATTTACAAAGTTCTGAGCTTGAAGGTTAGAAAATGTTGAGAGAAGTATATAGAAGTTAGCACAGGGATAATGTGGTGAGGATGAGGTTGGGGGAAATCAGTGTGGCAGCAGGAAATTTCCACCGCGTAGGCAAGATTTGCTTGTGATTTCCTGAGGGAGGCTGTGGGTTGCCCACTGGGATATATGGATTGGCACCCATCAATCCCTTAGGAAATCCCTCAGTGCCCTCTCTTACAAAGGGAAGAGGGCAGAATGAAATGTAATAGCGGTTTCTTGCAGCCATATTCTTTGGGCTATAAAGCTGTTTCCTAGGCGGACGTGCGTGTCATTTGCTGTGCATGCTGCACACACATACCTAATGCTCTTGGACTGGAGCAGCTTATCTAGAGGCAGTGAAACCAGCCAAGGCTTTAAGCCCAGCATTTGTAGTCACGTTTCTCCTTAAAGTAAGTGCTCCAGCAATGACATAATTGAGGACTGTCCTGTCTGCTCAGCATATGTCTGCAGGGGTCATTCATCCTGTCAGACACTGCAGAACATTAGCGGTTTCTTTAGACTCACTTGCTCCTTCCGTCCTTCCTTTTGTGGCTAACCCTAATGGAGAGCTGGTGGCTAGAGGCTCCTCTAGGAAAACGCACCCGGTTCAGAGAGCTGACTGTCAAGCAGCAGCCCTATATTACAGCAGAAACAGCCAAATGTGTCCTACTGGGTGCGGGGTTTGTGAAATGGTTCCAGCGGGGCTCACAGGGGTGGAGCGTCTGGCTGGCTGCAGGAAGGAGAGCAGAAGGCAACTGGTGATATCTGTGATGGCCACTTAGTGCTCAAGGGCTCTAATGGCATCTGGGAACCAGGTTCCTGTGTTTGTGGGTTTGCTTATTTATTTTTCACTCCTTGCTAAATAAAGTAAAGTAGAGAGGAAGAATTTTAACACAGTGGTTAAAATGCATGGAACTCCAGCAACTCCGTCCCAC
The DNA here is from genome assembly GCF_000710305.1 of Buceros rhinoceros silvestris. Taxonomy (NCBI): domain Eukaryota; kingdom Metazoa; phylum Chordata; class Aves; order Bucerotiformes; family Bucerotidae; genus Buceros; species Buceros rhinoceros. The sequence continues at coordinate 115,623 of NW_010409910.1, forward strand.
TCAAGGGCATCTGGAGAACTTTAGACAAAGAATAGAGGAAATTTCAAGAAAGTCTTGGGTAGAAAGATGGAGTAGAAGGGCATGCAATGCTTGATTCCTTCAAATTTTCAAATTCAGCTTGTTTTTGAGCAGAATTCTGCAGCCAAACCCCAGCCTCACCTTCTGCACATGCCAGTGTTTTGCCTTTTGCTGGGTTTTTTTCTGCCACTTGCCAGTGCTGTCGCTGCTCCCCCATCACAGCTGTGCTCAGATGGGCGCCATCGCTCCCTTCACCTGTGGCCATCCCTCTTTGGCTGTTGTCACCTTCTGCAGCCTCTCCCCTGCGTGCCACCCCATGTTTTGACAGCGGTGCTTCAGGCAGACTTGGGAAGGGCATGTCCAGGGCAACCTCCCCTATTTTAGGTCCCAGGAGGTTTAGCCATTAGCATCATATAGTCAGTGTGTCGCTACAGTGGCCTAACTCATGGTGGGGGGGTCCAGGTTGGGGTTTGCCTCTGTTGTGAAATTCAGCTCTCCATTCAGCAGTGGCAGAGCTGGCACAGCTTTCCCACCGGCACTGATGAGTTTAATCACATCATTAGTAGGTGTGACACTGCAGCCTCCGATGATGAGCTCTTTATTCTAACACGGCTTGCAACGTGTTTGTCTGAGATGCCATCTGTGCCTGCACTGCCTTCATTAGGAGAGAACACGTTTGCATCTTCTGAAGTTCTGTATTTCTGTGATGTTTCCCTGCTGAGAAACCACTGTTCAACTAGAGGGTGAGAACTCGTATCTGAAGAAAAGCACCATCACCCAAAATGCTCAAAGAGCCCAAATAAACCATTAGGAAGCGCACCATTGGGACCTGTCCTCAGCTGGCCCGCAGGAAACTGGCTAGAAGGAATGTTCCAGCTATCTTATGACTAAAAGTTCTTCAACTTGGTAAAGCACTGAGGCCCCATCCTCTCATCAAAAGGAAAGCAGGGAACAGATTTGTATTTTTAAAAGACTTGATTTTTGTATCTCTATACCATGATTGTGCAAAAAAAGCCTCTGGGACGCCTGCCCAGTTTTAGACACTGTTAGATTTAGACATTACACACTGTTTAGATACCATATACTCTAGAAATGATACTGTTAAGATTTGTGGATGCAGATCTAACCTTCTCCCTTAAAATCTCCATACTCAGCCACGTATTTCTATAGACGCCCCTTGATCATCCAACAGGCAGCATGCTCAGTGTTTCCCTTAACAAGCCTCACCAGTGACAAACCAGGCAGGAACTGCCAGGTCACTATTCAGCTGCATGTCAGGAAAGGGACTGCTTCTACAGGGAGTTCCCGTACCCTCTGTTGTATTAAATTTCTGTCTGCATGCTGCCAGGCCTATGCTCAGTGAATCTGACATTAACAAGAAATAGATTTCCAAACAATCTAGCCTAATGAATTTTGAATATTATTATGATTAATGCCAAGGCAGTTGAAGTGATTATCCAGCATCCAGAAGTTAAGTAATGGAGCCTTATCTAAATCATGTATAGTCGTCAGTCAGGAATGGCTCTGACTGCAGACAAAGACGGAGCATTATTGGTTACCCAGAGGGGAGTCACTGTCAGGACAGAGAGAGAGAGAGAGAAGGACGATGGAAGGGGGAGATTAGAGATACCAACCTGAAAGCATTTTAGCAGAGAGTGATCGCACGTGCAAGTGCTTTATTGGTCCTATTTCCTAAGCTGCAGTTCTCAGGCCATCGTGAGACTTTGCTTTTATATCGCCAGGTTAAGATTTACTGAGCAAATCTTCTTCCTTCTTCCCGAAGCCAGAACCTGAGCTGGTTTTCATTCTCTACATTACCGAAAGAGCAGAATCCTGATGGACGAATTTCTTGCATCATGATGGTTTAACTTGGTCTCGATCTGATTAGCTTTTGAGCTATTAAACACTTCTTGTAGTATTACCAGCTCTCTGCAAATATGCTAATGCAGATCAGTCATGAACGATTTCCGTTGGTACTCACAATCTTTGCGGGCTAAGATCCCCTTTGAAGCTGGAACCAGTCAAACAAACAGCTGTGCTATTCCATGGGTATTGCATATCTCTGAGCAGGACTGTCCTAAAAAAGACTGCCATGTGGTGCAAGGTTCCTGACCAACCTGTGGCTGTAGTTTGAGTAGGTTTAGTGGCCTTATCTGGGAGGTGACCAGGAGAAAGGTGGCCTAGTCAGTAACTTCTGAACATCCTAGATGTGGTGCCCATGTTGTGGCTGCAGTGCAGCAGACCCTGGAAGCTGCCCCTCTGTACAGCCACCCACTGTCAACACACAGCCACCCAATGCCCACCCACAGCCAGTCACCGGGACTCCTGGGAAGCCACTGGTTCTCCCATCAGTGGCTCCTTCCCACTTGAATCTGCTTGCCTTCAGAAGCTAGCGTGGGGGTCTTGTAATTCTGGGCCACACGAAGCTTTTGCTAGGTGGACCAGATGGACCCACATCTAGCCAGCTGAAGAAGGCATGGCTGGGCTTCCTCACAGTTTATGTCTCAGTGTTGGAGATCATGGGTTTTGAAGCATTTTGAAGTATTTACTTATATGAAAAATGAGAAACCAGCCTTTGTTCCTCTGCAGCCTTGTCGCACAGCCCTTTCCTAGCAGCGGGTGCTGCTGTTTAGAGTTCTGGGAAGAAAAGAGGGGAGGGGTAAGGTGGTAAGGAGCACACCAAACAGATTATTGGCAAACATAATTAAAAATATATGTGCGATTAGTCCTCTGTTTCCCTTTTCTTAACCATCCTCTGCATTACCTCTGGCATTTTTAGATGGCAGATAATATAACTGAGAGGACTCTGGGGTACAGGTAGCTCTTAGAGCAGCAGTGATTTATCTCAGGCTGTTTTAAGGTAGCAGAATTTACCTCTAGCTATGGCCGCCCCTCCATGTCTGCCCCCCCCACATTTGAATAAGTAATTGGCAGCTTGTTAATGGCTCATTAGGAATGCTGAAAACCGTGGGATTAAAGCACAGTCAGTGGAGCAGAACTGAGGGGAAGGGGGAGAAAGGCCGCTGTCCCTGCTTGCAAATTACACCGCTTGATTCAACGTGATTCAGAATTACAGGTCATAAAGCAACTAGATTGTTAAATGAAGTAAGGAAAAACAATGTCAATGGCAGGCTTTATTTTTAGACTCATGTTTAAACACAGTATGTGCATCTGGGGGGAACAAACAGTCCCTCGCCAAACAGCCCAGCTGACAGCAGGAAGGCATCACACCCCCTTTCTCAGTTTCACTTTAACCCTGCCTGGTCAGTCTTTCCTGCTCCTGAGCAAGTCCATCTGGCTCGTTACATCACCTCAGGACAGGGACATTGGGTTCCTTTCCCCATGCTCTCTCTGGGTAAGTCCAGCCCTTTCCCCTCTGGCAGCAGGTGACCTGCCTCTCCCTGTCATTGGGCAAGGCTGCGACACCCAGCACAGCTGCAAGTGAGCAGGAGAAACAGCTACAGATTGCTTTGTGTGTTCCCTAAATCTCCAAAAGCTCTCCGTGATCCGTTGCAAGCTGCTGTGAGCTGTCTTCAGTCACTGGCATGGAGCAGAGCAGGCAGCAAGCCCCGTGCTGCAGTATGGCCACAGCCTGCAATGGAAGGGGTAGTTGGTGAGGAAAGTGAGGCTTGGAAAAAGATCAGCTCTGCCATTCCCAGAAGGTGGAGCATACACGTGCAGAGTGCTGTGTGGCCGGGACACGATAGGTCAAGTATGTTGAAAGGTTTGGCAGAAGCGTTTTGTTGTTTGCTGATGGTTTTAAGCCCGTGTTCAGCATTGGCTATGACAGCAGTGACAGCAAAGGCACAAGACCTGAAGGCAAGGGCAGGGCTACACTAAGAGTTTGCAGTGACAGCTTTTGGATCACTTAGCCTGGGGTCTGGTACGGCCATAACACAGGTTGATTTTTCAGTCAGGAGAGCATCTTTGGGACTTTTTTTGAGTCCAGAGTGATTCTACCAGTAGTGCAAGCTAGCACCTTTCTTTCTGAACAAGCTGGAAAGAAATTACAGATAAAGAATGGGATATCGCATCCAGTCACAACTTGCAGTTAAATCCAGCTATGTCCGATGTAAACTACTTGGGTACTTAAGAGCCCTAGTAAGGTGGCAGTTAAAATGATGAAGCGCCAGACAGCTAATGGTCAGCAAAGCTCGGTTAATCCCTCTGCTTTGCAAAAGGTGCTCGGGAATCTGTCAGGACCCACACAGGCAAAATACAGGCACATCTGATAGGGAAACATCTCTCAGTGCTGCTGGATCCAGCACTGAAGGCAGGGAGGGAATGTCTCTCTCCTCCTGGCTCTCCAGCCATGAGCACATACTGTCCTTGAGAAGCCACCTTCTCACGCCCTGACCTATCTGACAAACTTCGACTCACAAGAGTGATCTACAGCAGTTTTGTTTGTTGTTTGTTTTTCTCCAAGAGCTCAACCTAGCCAAACAGAGAAGCTTTTCCTGCTTCTTGTTTGCATTGCTTTGTTTTGCCCTTGTGTCCTCTCAAGTGACCCAGCCACCTGTGGTTCTTATTCATACAAGGCCAACCAGAACTGCTGAATAACACATCCTGCCCGCAGCAGGAA
>NW_010409910.1:120316-128974 GCF_000710305.1 Buceros rhinoceros silvestris
CAGGAATCAATGTGTCCTGACGGGGACATACATCTGGCTGCTGGGGGAGAGTTCAGAAGTAAGTATCTTCCAGGAATCACCCAGCTCCTAGAGCTGACGCCTAAAGGACATATGTTCTGGTGCAGCCCAGCCTGGGAGGACAGCCAGGTCTGCAATTAGAGAAGATCCCCAGTCATTCCTACCTACCACAGCAGGAACAGAGGCAGCGCTCAGAGAACGCACATGTCTTATCACCACATCGAGTGGACTGCGTGTTGAGTGGATTTTCCTGGAGACAATGGTTCCAAGGTCTCCACTACTGCTACGTGGTGCTGTGCAAACTCAAATGGCTCAGCTTCCTGCACATAAAAGGAAGTTCAAATAATGCTGCACCAAATGAAGATACCTACAGTAGTTCTTGTGGCTTTCCCAAGGCAGGAGCAGGACCAGGAGCAGGAGCAGAGCGTCCCTGAAGTATGCCAGGAAGAAAGTTGTCAAATGACCTTGGAAAGCAAATGTCAAATGACCAGGGAAAACAAAAACACTGATTTACTTTTTATTTTATTTCAAATTTGGGAAGGAAACTGCACAAAAAGTAAATAAAGCACAGCCTTAGAGTGTGCCAGAGACCAAATTCTGTTTTTAGCTGAGAGCAATGAAGAAACCTTCAGCTATGGGCACAGAGGGGATGGCTCAGTATCTTCCCTCTAAATGCTGCTAGCCCTGGAGCTAGTATGTGAGCTGGGAGGGGGGGGAAGGGCTGCCCAGCGAAAGTTGCCTTTAACGTGATACTATCTGGATTCCCACCAGTCTGGAGTTCTCATGAAGGTTTTTCAGCCCTACTCTGGTTTTGACTTCCGTGGTATCTCTGTTAGTGGCCCCAACTTCAGGTATATTGCACAGTCTTCACTCAGCATTGCTGCTCCACTACCTCCTGCTGTACTGTCGAGCTCATTGGGGATAACATGTCATCTTTTCCCTTCCTAATCAGCTGAATGTCATTCAGAAAGTTGGGACAAGGAGAATTTTTTTCCCCAGACATCAGCTTTCCTTAGTAGCAGACAAACCTCAAGCCTTTATAATACTACTTGTACATAGCACTTCTATAGCTTTACATCGTCAAAGTGCTGTACTAGCATTAAGTAATTATCTTTCTCCCTAATGGCCATTAACGCTGGCCTTTCATGAACCTCCCCCAGCTCCCCGAGGTTCATATCTAATCCAGCAATAAGCTACTCGAAGGGAGTGGCTGGTTATCTTGCAAGTCTATGGGCTTGGATGTAATGAGGTTTCAGAGCAGAGGCCAGGTGCCCTGGAGTATCAGAAACCTGTGGCTGTGGATCAGGTCATGCACTTGGGAATATCCATTAGAAAGGCATGGAAATGACTAGGTGATCCTGCGATCTTGAAATGGAGACAGAATGAGGAAACCTTGGCTGCTCAGAGGGTATTCACTGATTGCTCTATTTATTACCAGGATAGTACTGCAGAATTAAAGAGTGAAGCAGTGGGAAGAACTTGGCAATGTGGGCATGGGGAGTTGATCTAGGGAGAGAAAGTTAGAGAGCTAAAAATGTCAAGCAAAGCCAGACAGCCATGGCAATGGGATAAAGAGGCCAGTCTGCAGGTCTGTGAAGCATTACAATAACAAGGAGAACGAGTGAGCTTGGCAGCATTGTAGGATTTAAAAAGAGGAACAGAAGAGGATTTACTTGCTTTATTTGCTTGAAAGCAAATCCCTCTTCCAGGTTGTGGAGTGTCTCCAGGGGAGGTGTTGCAATGCCACTGTTGAGGATATTTCACCCTTAGGGGCCTTTAGATGGTGAGCCTGCGTGATAGCTGGGCTTCCCCATCCCTGGCTCCAAAGGGAACTGGAGGGAGATGGGGTGGGAAGATGACATGACTGTTTGAGAAAAGACACAGAGGTAGTATGCTCATGACGAGCATCAGTCCTGCATGGTCACTTATTTCTGAAACCTGCCAGGCCCAGCTCTGAGCAAACAGGCTTGACTGCACCAAACTTCCAGCTTCTTGCTAAGGACGCAATCACAATTCTTTCCAAAGCCAAGGACATGCCATGTAAACATAGCATCGCGAAACAAAAAAACCCAGCATCCTTTTTTTTTTTTTTTTCCTGATTTAATAGCATCTTTTTGCTTTTATGCTTCTGGCAGTGGCTGGTCCTGTAAAAGATGTATGTAGCTATGGGAATCACATGCAAATCTACAGCAGCATAACACAGATCACAGCCACTACACATTAGGCAAAGGATTTCTGTCACCCTGGACACACTCTGCTTCCTATGGCATCAGTAGCACAATCCCTCTGTGCTCAGCTCTAAATCATTTTGCTACATCAGCAAATAACAGGGTACAGCTGACTGCAGACCAGGAAGACTCGCGTTCGTGTTCACTTGCTATACAGCTTCAGAGCAGGGCCTTACCCTGCCTTCCTGCATCTGTTTTCTCATCTGTGAAATAGGAATTTTAGTCCTAATCAGTTTGCGAGGGAAGCAGTAAGGGCTAGTCAAAGGCAATGCTTTAAAATGTAATAGTCAGCCTTATGTGCTAGGCTAGACATTGGAGTGGGTTTATGGTACAGTTTAATTGGTGTCTGTTCTGCTTATAGCTAGCGAGTAAGTGCAAGACCACATTTGCTCTCAAAAATGTGGCACCCTGTTTGAGATGTAAAGAATAGCTCTGCAAAGAATACCTTCTGATCTATGAAAATGGCTGCGCTATATTTTGGGACCTTCACTTTTCTAGGCATTGCTTGGGGTTTTTTTCCCCAAGACAATTATTGCCAGATTAATTTTCAGTAAATTGTATGTCTCACATGACATACAGGGCTGGAAGGAATGCTTTGGCAGTCCCTGGACTCAATAGTATGAGCTAAGCCAGGACTGTCCTCACATCCTTGGGACAGCCACTGACTGTGTATGTCACTTTATTGCAGTTCTCACTAGGATGTGTCCAGAGTTGACCAAAGACCTCGACTTTATTTTAGCTTATTAGAACTGAGATAAGACTACTGGCTTCTCTGCTCTGCTTTCAGGGCCAGATCCTCAAATGGTGAAAGTCAGGGCCCTCCCATTAAAGCAAAACTGCTGTAATACTGTTTGCATAAGCTACGGATCTGGTTCATAGATTCTGAACTGCAGTAAGACCTGTTCAAAAGAGAGTTAACTGTGCTCAAAACATTGTACTACCTGCAATCTCAAATGATCCTGTACGATTCAGGATATTGCAAATGTAGAGAGCTTTGCAATAAGTAATCATTTGGAGATTGCTGGAGAACAAAAGACTTCGTGCTACTTAAAAGAGAATAAAATAAGCATTAGCACAAAACAGTTTTTCCAGCAATCAAATTTGATGTACGTCCTGTTCTGTTGATAACATTTCCTCAGAGCCCTTCACGAGAAGGGAAAACAAGTTGTAAAAGCTAGGTCTGCAGGAAAGAGCTAAAAATTGCAGCCAGGGTTTCAAAGGAACAAAGAAAGAAAAGCATATTTCCAATTCTGTTATGGCAAAACGTTCTTGGGAGTTCAGAGCAGTGAGCTGAGAACACACCAGCCAAGCCATCGCTAAACAGGAGGCTTAGAGCCGCAATGAGCCATTTATCTTCATGCATTGCAGTTCTGAGCAACTCTGCGCTTAGCGAAGAAAGATGTTCCTCAGACTTTTAAAACACCTCCTCTTTTTGAGGGAGGGTCTGTTTCAGAGTTAGGAAGAGGGCTGGTCTGCAGCCCTCGGGAGTACAACATTGCAAACCCGAGTCTGAAGTCTGTCAAAGCCCAGCAAAGTCTGACTCACACCCTCTATGCCAAAACCCTGCCATGCACCAAACCCATTTCACACCCTGCTCCCATCCACCTCCCCAGCACTGCCCCTCCGGCTTCACGCATTGCAGGGTGTCTCTGTACTGACCCTTCTCCGCACTAGTCAGGCAAGGAAATCTGTGGCAGCTTGGGAAAACTGGCAGCTCAGCTGGTACAAGAAACATTTTTTATCCAAAAGGGCACAACAGTTGTTTTTTTGGTTGGTTTTTTTTTTTACCAGCCACTAGTATGCTGGAAACCTAGATACTAGATCCCTTCTATCTTGGCCCTTCACAGGACCAGGGAAGGTTCTGCCTGTTTGATCCAGTCGTGCTGCTATGAAGTTTTTAGCCCTTGATTTTTTGGTGTCGGTAATGAGATAAGCAGTCTTTAAAGCATCACCTCTAAAACCTCAGACATGTTGCCCTCAGCTGAAACAAGTGCAGCCATACAGCTTCCAGCAGCGGCTGCTCTTACCAAGTAGCTGTTTCCCCACAGATGGTCCTTCTCATGTAGAAGGATAGAACAGAGAAAAATCTTGTCCTGCTCAGAGAATCTTGATTAGAAATCTCTAGTGAATCCAAAGGTAAATCCATCTGCTTTCAAACTGTTTGCATGTATCCTGCAAACCTGCTGTACCTCTGCTGGATTCATGTGGGCTAGAGAATGGTAGACCCTGGCTGAGAAAGGGCCTTTCCCTGGCTTGGCGTACCCCGGTGAGACTTTGCCCGCGGGCTCTTCCCTTTCCAGCCTCTCCAAAGGGGCTGGCTCTCCTGCCTCTGTTACATGCTGGGCATATCCCTGCCTGTACGCGCCTGTTCTTTACAAGCAGACCGCCTTTTTGCGGTCCTGCAGTCATTTACATATTCAAAGCACTCTTTGAAAAGGTCTGTAGCAGAGTTTTATGAGCACAAACTCTTTTATGCAATTAGGTGATGTACAGATGCCTGGACGTGGCTTTTAGAAAACCTTACTGGAGAGGAACAACCCTCGCGCTGTGTAACTGGTGGGTGCCTCAGAGCACTGAGGCCCTGCAAAACTCAGCACAATACTTTGCTGAACAGGTTCATCACGCTGCAGGGTTTGAATATGTTCTTGGCTTTTTGTCATTTGATTTCTTTACCGGCCCATTTTGGGAGGAGAGGACATAATTTATCTTGATACATTTCACTCCCCATCCATCATGATAACCAGGTGGGATTGGCGGGTAAGCCCATGGGCGGGCAGGGAGGCAGTAGCCAGCCCAGCTCTTTCAAACAGCTCCTTGCTGATGGAGCTCACAGGGAGGCCCTGAGCTTGTCCACATCATGTCAGGGCTGACTCCCTTCCTCGGGGCTCTCATCACTCAGATTTCCCTGTGCCTTTGCTCTCACCCAGGTCGGAGGACACACCATGCTGCCTATCCGCTGGATGCCTCCGGAGAGCATCATGTACAGGAAGTTCACAACAGAGAGTGACGTCTGGAGCTTCGGGGTGATCCTCTGGGAGATCTTCACGTATGGAAAGCAGCCCTGGTTTCAGCTGTCAAACACAGAGGTACAACGGTGCTGAGACACTTCAGCTAGAAACTGTGCTTCTTACCATCTCTCCTTTCCGGATTGCTGCAAAGCAGTTTGTACATAGATGGTCCTTGCCTTGGCACTCCCATGGCTTCACCATTTAAGAGCTGGGGAAGCTGAAGCATGCAGAGATCAAAGGGCTCTGCCAAAGACGTGTACTGGCTCATCCTCAGGCTCTCCCTTCTAACTTCTGACATACCTCCGTAGCAGCCACAACTGATTGAGAAACTCTTGGGCTGCTGCCAGAACTGGGGATACCCAAACTTTCTTATGGTCTCCAGTATGTGAGAAAGCGTTTGAAGCCCTTTATACAACGTGTAGCGTATTTCTGTGGGGCTTTTTTGCCCTAGGGCTATCTATTCTATGGTTTGTCCCTATTCATTGAGGGTGGAACCTGAGGAGCTGGTTTGCCCTTGTTTCTTTGAATAGCAAAAGTTGCTGTCCATCAGCATAGGGCTGCAGTGTAAAAATGTTGAGGGAAGGCTGGCTGGGATTAGCGGGGTGTCAGAGCTGAGGTTTGAGGCACATCAGCAGAAATGCATTGGAAGATTTTTGCTCAGAATAGCGGGGGGTATTATCGAAGAGGAACAAGATGCATTGACATAGCAGTGTGTGGGAACCTTGCACATTTTTATCCTACTGTGTATCTAATGGATTTCAGAAATTTCACCTTTTGTAATGAGAAATGTGCATTTTCTGCTTTCTGGATACAGATCCCTTAATTAAGTGAGTTGCAGAGATGGCAAATCCAAGGTGTTGCTTTACAGCTCTAATACTTGCCCATTCGTGTGCTCAATGGGGCCTGACTGTATATCCCAAAGTAGCACACGCAAACATTTTAGAGACACAAACAATGGAATCGACAGCGACAGAAGTTATTTGTCACGCTATTTAATGAGCTACTCTTGCATTTCCCTGGGAGGGTAAATACAAACACACTCAGATGAGCACACGTAGCTTGTACATGGGTGATAGGCATGCTCGAATATGACAGCTCAGCTACCCTCATGCTTTGTGCCTCAGTTTCCTTTGCAGGGCACTAGAACTGAGAATAGTCACCTTTAACCTTGGGGGAGGAGGGCTGGTCTGCACAGATGCAGCTGTATTGGCTTTGCTACATCCCTAGAAAAAAACTCTTGTCCTTCTCTTTCCAATTGCTGATCCACTTCTTTCTGAGAGCTGAGACTCCCACCCCAGACTGCCCTATGCTGGTGGGAGGGAGCCACATTAGCTCTCATCTAGCTCATTTTTCATAATTTGTGGAGAAGTGGGCAGCACCTGGGTGGTTGCAGAGGACCTGCACCAGCTCCTGGATGGTGAGGTATCAGTGCAAGTCTCAAGCGGCAGAGAGAGTGATCTGGAGAGGCAGGTTAGCCGAGTCTGTCCCAAGCTCCAGGCTGCCAGGACTGGACTGTGGGCAATCATGAGGCTGGTCGAACATCGGCACTGCTGGGTGTGCACATGAGCAAGGTTGAGGCGCCCGCTCCCTCCTCCACATGGCCTTATACCCTCAGAGCATTTTCAGCAGGTTTTTTTGAAGGCTGGAGGAGACCCTGCCTGAGCAGAGGAGTGAAGCACGGCACCGCTTTGTCTGAAAGCCTCAGCCAGTCCGTTAACTTCTGCCTGTGCCCTTCCTTTGCCCTGGAGAGAAGGGGCCCACCACAGGCCTCCTGTGCATGTCCAGGATGTCCTGTCAGAAACCATAACTCACCTCCTCCCACAAGTCATGGCTGCCAGCAGCTCCTCTGCATGCTGCATCTTCCTCACTGGCTTTCAGCAGGTCCTAATCTCTCCCCTCTGTATTTATATGCAAACAGCGAAGAGATAAGTATCTGTTGAGCTGTGTGGCAGCCCCATTACTATTCATAAATGATAAATTCCAAACACCCCTTGCTGGGTGGCTTCCCTCAACACCCTGCTTGGGATCTGTGTTTATCTGCAGAGCGTGGCAGGTCACTCACATACTGCAATGCTGGGACTCATCAACTCCAACCAAGGAGGCCAGACGGTAATAGCAGCTCTCTGACAAATCACACCTCCCTTCCCTTTGCATCCATTTCACTGGTGAACAAAACATAGACACTTAGAGAAGCCCTTTCCAGTGGCATACCTCTGAAGAGACTTCAGTGCTACCCGAGAGCTCACATTTCTCTCATTAGCAGCACCAGCCTGACGCAAAACAGAACGTTAGCACTGCAAATCTTTTTTGTCCATCATAGATGTGATTTGAGATGAAATTTCATTCTTTCAGCTGCTTTTCTATGTCGAAATGGGGCAATGCTGCCCTTTGGAGATGGAGGTAGGAAAAGATGCTCTGAACTCTCCCTCGTAGAACTCTCCTGGGCTTTGCAATGGAAAGGGCTCTTGATTCAAGGAAGAAAAGTATCATTTCAGCTGTGCAAAGTATTACTTTGGGGATTTTAAGGCTTTTTTTCCTTCTTCAATTAGCAGGAAAAATTGACATCATAAAGTAAAAACTTAATTTCATTTGCTCATGACCCCCTGTTTAGAGAGTGCACAGGTAGATGTCAAATAGGGAAAGGTTTTGGGAACTGCAAGACTGCAGCTGGAGACAAACTTCTCACTGTAAAATTATCGTTAACAACACACAAGCAGGTGAGCTCTGAGGATCTGCAGACCTCTTGGCTTCTCAGTGTTCCCATACATTACATGGTACCACATCAGCCAAGAAGTAGCTGGGACAGGATATCCTCCAGCAACCATCTGACTGGTGTTCAACCTCTCTTTTCTTTCAGGTCATTGAGTGCATTACCCAAGGCCGAGTTTTGGAAAGGCCTCGAGTCTGTCCCAAGGAGGTTTATGACATCATGTTGGGCTGCTGGCAGAGAGAACCTCAGCAACGGCTCAATATCAAGGAGATCTACAAGATCCTTCATGCTCTGGGCAAGGCCACACCAATCTACCTGGACATCCTTGGCTAGCAGTGGCCACTTGTCAAAAGTCCCTGCTCCTTCCTTCCGTCCTTCCTTCTCTCTCCCCCTCCCAAGTCCTTTGCCCCTCAGCTCCCAAGCAAACATCTTCATATAAACTCAAGTGCCTGCTACACATACAACTCTGAAAAAACAAAACAAAAAGAAAACCAACAAAAATCCCACAAAACAACAACCTGTAAGGCAGTTTGGCTTATATATATATTTATAGATATCTCTCTATATATAACTTCCACACCAATACAGAAGAAAGCTGCTGTTACAGAAAATTATAAGACTTTAAAAAAAAAAAAAACAAGGGAGAAAAAAGTACTTAAGCAGATATATATAATTTAAAAAAAAAAAAAAAAAA
>NW_010409910.1:129112-130251 GCF_000710305.1 Buceros rhinoceros silvestris
CGGCAGCGATGCCATCCCGGGTAGGAGCCCTGTGAGGAAAGCCTTGCCCTGGTTGTATGATATGCACTGAATGCGTGTAATCAGTCCTCCCTTTTCTCCCTTGCCTCTCTCCCTCCTTGCCGGCCCGCAGGTCATGGGTGCAAAGCCAGGGCAGTGCCCCTGGATGAACTCTCTTTTACCAACCCCTTCCCTCCCTCCTTCTCAGTCCTTCCCCATCCCTCTGCCTTCCTGCCTTTTTCCTCCCTCCAACATTTCAGGACAATTTTTCTAATTTGCTGATTCTTAACTGTATAGACTCAAGGCTTTCGAGCACACAGTCAAAGGATTGTGGCACCTACGGGTAAAACACTCACCGGGAACCAGCTGCCCTCCCACAGACTGCAAGCCGGCCTGCCCCAGACCTCCCTCCCATCCCACGTCGGCTGCCACCAGGACTGGGAGAGCAGTGGGACCAAAGCAGCTGTGCGAGGGAGTCAAGGCAGGGTTCTGGAAACCCTACCCTGAATCATCCCCAACCCATTTCGGTGGGCGAGACAGGAGTGCCGTTCGCCCAGGGCACCCAGCACAGGAGGTGACTTTGGGAAGAACAAGCCCCCCATCCCCATCCCTCTTTTTCTCCCCATCCTTCATGTTTGCTAGTGACCGTGGGGTTGTTCCTCCTCCCTCAGCTGGCTGGACCAGGGCCAGATTGGTCCCCAATGCCAGCCTTCACTGGACAGGGTTGGATCCCTGCTCCCTTCATGGGAGGAAGGCTGCAGCGTGCAGACAGCTGGGACCATGCCTGCATCCCAGCTGGATGTGCCTGTGGGGTCAGCACATCCCTCCCCATCCTCTTCCTTTCCCCATCCCTGCCCCATGCCTCAGTCCAAGCCTCAGGCACAAGCCAGTGGGGGGATGGGAAGGGGACTAAGGCTTGTGAGACGGCTGGGAACCTACCAACACCTGCCTGCAGCCCCCTTGCCATTCTCCTCACGTCCCCATCCCCTGAAAGGATTGATGCATCTGCCTTTGAGCGTTGTGAAATGCAGAGGCTGAAGAATAGCTCCACAGGCAGCCCCGGGAGGAGGGGGCAGGGAGGGGAAGGTGCCTTCAGGAGCAGACAGCTCGGCGGGTGGCCGCCGCAGACCGACTTGCATCTT
>NW_010409910.1:130360-132793 GCF_000710305.1 Buceros rhinoceros silvestris
GGGCAGCAAGTAGGAGACTCATCCTCCCTGGAGCCCACCTCCCTCGAGCAGGACATAATCCTGACCTAGGGAAAGGCTGAGTCAGACGCTGAATCCCATCCGCCCAGACTGGGCTAGGAATTCAAAACTTTGCTGGTCTCTTTTTTCGAGTGGGTAATGGAGGATGAGGGGGAACCTCAGCTTGGCAGCTGCTCTCAGGAGGCAGGGAGCGGGCGGCACAGGCATTGTGAAGGCCATTTTGAGAAGGCAGCAACCACTGGCACAAAAATAGCCTGCTTGGACATGGCACTCGCCTGAAAGAGAATGCAGAGAGGGGAAGAGGAGATGGAGAAGGGAACTTGGCTACTTCCCCATGGTCCCCACAGCAGTGTTCAGGATGCAGGGAGGCATAGGTAACTCTGGTTATGGCTGGCTTCTGAAAGGGAAGATTTTTGCATCCTTTCCTCATCCCCCTTGTCTCTTGCCAGTCTCTACCTCCCACCCATAGCTCTGGAATGACAATGACCTAGCTTATGGTTTCAGACAGAGGCAGGGGACACTTCTACAAGGAGGTGTGTGGTGGCAGTGGGTTTATGCTGTGCTTGTGTAAAAAACAGTACAAGCCTGGGGTTGGGGGTGGCAGTAGGGATGTCATCTTCCTTTGCGTGTTAGAAAGATCTGGGCTAGTGGGACAGACCCACGCCACTGGAGGCTGGACAGGCTGCCATGGAACAGGCCCCAGCAGCTCGTAGCATGGACACCAAAGATGGCATGGTCAGGGACAAGGGTGTGGACTGGCACAGAGAGTATACACACAGGGAGAGCATACCATGCCACCCCGCAACAGCAGGATCTTGCTCGTTTGGAAGAGCAAGATTTCCTCATCTGTCTATGTAGGTCCACCTTTGAAAGTGAAAAAGGTTGTTGGAAGGGTTGCTAGCCCTGGCCTGGCTCCCTTTGTATGTAGGCTGCTCTGGCTAAAAGAACTGGAGATTCTGCACAAGGGGAGAACAAGCAATGATTGTTAATAGCCCAGCGTCTGCAAAAGAAAATCCTTCCCTGTCTCTTACCCCACACAGCTTCTTACTCTTGTGGTTCCCAGGCACAGTGCCAGACTGCACAAGGCCACCATTTTGTACATACCTCTCTCTCACTCTCATGCTCTCGTTTCTTTTTTTGGCCAATGTCACAGACCTTTACACTATCAATCACCTATAGACACTGTGTTCCCATAGTGGATGAGGTTCCCCTGCCACCATCCTGCAGAACAGATACATCTCCATTTCCATCCTTCTCGCCTCCTTTCCCTTCTCCCCAGCACCACCAGCCTCTCCCTTTTGCCACTCTGTACGGTCACAACAGCGAGGTGAGCTCAGGAGCCAAGCATGATGCTGAGCCTTGGTGCTGCATGGTTAGGAATAAATAGTCTATGAGAGGCAAGGAGATGGATCCAAAGAAGATGTGAAGCAGCTGAGAGCAAGGTTCAGGCTGTCTGACTGCCTTACTGTTATCCCCACCAAGTGCAGTGACTGCCTCAGAAAAAGGTCCTTATGTCAAGGTTAATTGTGAACAACTGCTTAGAAGAGCAGGTGAAGCTGCAGTTCTGCGGTGCGACATCTCTCTGGCTGCTGCTGCTTTATGCCCCTTGGCCTGTTGGTGCTGGATGGAGGTTAGTTGTGAGGAGGAAGTTGTTTTGAAGACACAATGGAAACTGCTGCATCCCCTTCTGGCATGACAGCTTTGGAGGGGAAGAAGGAAAACAACTGTGCTGAGTTCCTGGTGAACACTCTGAGACCTCATTTCCAGAATCACCTTCCCTGGACCAGAAGCAGAGCTGTCCATCAGCACAGGTGATGGTGCTCTTTCCTGTAAGAAGACGGGCTCTGGCATGGCCCCACTGCCAGAGAAGGAAAGAAGATCGTATTTGGGGGAGACTCTCACTGAGTGCTATAAATCTGAGTGTGGGCACTGTTTGGAGGTAAAGAGAATGGAGTTCATGCTCCTTCTCCATTTCCAGGAGACTTCCCATTGCCCTGCCTCTAGTAAAAGCAGAGAGCTATCCCTGCTGCCTGGGAACACTGACAGGTCTCACCCAGCTCTGGGGTGAGCCAGACCTACTTCCCAGCATGCCCAGGCAGACATTCCTATCACTCAGCCTCTTCCATCTGCTGTTTTCTTAAGGGGCTTGTGAAAGAAGCTGGGAGGAATGGCAGTCTGAGCACTGCTGAGAAGGAGCCATGGGGTCTTCCCTGTCCCAGCTGCATCCTGCTCCCTACAAATGAAAATTTGCCTCAACTCAGTCACTCAAGGTGTCACTGAAATGATGTGGAGGTGAAGGTGCTATTATTTACAGAAGGCAATCTGGTGTCAGAGCTGTGAACTGTGGGCAGTAAATGAGGCTCCAGCCTTAGTGTCTCGTCAGTGACCCGTCTTGTCTTCTCCAGCCATTAATTT
>NW_010409910.1:132855-138964 GCF_000710305.1 Buceros rhinoceros silvestris
GGCAGTAAATGAGGCCCCAGCCTTAGTGTCTCGTCAGTGACCCGTCTTGTCTCCCCCAGCCATTACTTTTCCTTCCACCCCAGTCTGCCAGGCTGCAAGATGAAAGCTGAAATGTAGCAGAGGGAAGACACGCAATGATCTGCCAGACTGAAAGTCCATCCTGTCTCCCACAAAGCTTGCCCGTCTGGTCTTCTTAAATATCCCTCAATGCACATATTTTGGGAGACAAAGAGAGGCTGGGCTGTGTCATTTCAGGCCTGTCCTTGGGTCCTCGGGGTGTTGAATTGCAGGCAGGTGACTCTGGGAACATGTGCTGCACAGACAAACGTGAAAAATCTGGAATGCCTTTAGAGAGGCTGCTTGCTTGAGAGACATCGTTAGCTTTGAGCTGTCTGCTTGTCCCCAGGAGTGGGTGGAACAAGGTGAGAAAGTATGTGGGGAAATAAAAAAGCCAAGAAAAGGGAAAGGCTGGTTTTAGAAGGCAAGTGAGTATTTTGGCTTGGGAAATTGAGACTGGTTTCAGGAGTGTGGCAGAGAATTATAAGTAGCACAGTGGACACAAGCAAAAGCAAAAGAAAATAGCAACATACTGGAGCGCCAGGAAAAGTTACCTATAACTGGTTTAAAATGGAGACAGAAAACAATAAAAGCAAGGGACCACGTAGGCAGGCAGAAAACAAAATCACTAGGGTTTGTGCTTTTTTGTGATATTTTTTGTTTTCTCTAAGAAAATGCAACTAAAAGAAGGCCTGAAAAATATGGGTTTTTAAGGGCCACAGACAGAAGTATAACACTACATAAGCTATTTCCTTTCATGTGAAAGGCTCTTGTTTCCCAGAACTCAAATGCATGAGTTCCCTTGAGTTCAGGACATGGGTTGAAGAACGCACACCTGGGTCACCGCAAGCCCACGAAACCAGAAGTAGTTCTGAACTCTTGATCTGCAAGCATTCATGCGCCAGTCTGCACAGAGACAGTATTTTGTTCAGCATGTCACCTTCAGAAGCTTTTTAAAAACCGCTCTAGGTGTGTTCTCTTGTCGTAAGGCAACGGTGAGGATAAGGACACTGAATAAATAGGATCTCTAGCTGTGATATCATGCTGTAGTGGCTCTTTGGCAGCTGGAAGGCTATGGGACCACAGGGCTCCTCTGCTCTGAGACTCAGCAGGCACAGGCATCCTTTGCCCCAACCCAAAAGGCTCGTTCTCCGTTCAGATGTAGTGGCTTTCTGATGGATGGTGGGGTCATGGAGCCTTGTCACAACAATGCTGCCTCCAAATGAGTAACAGAAGTGGAAAAAGAGAGAATTCCCCTCTCAGCACTACTTCGCGGGAGTAGACAAACTTGCTTAGCTCTAAGGTGCCTTCACCACCACTGCCCCAAGGTGTCTCTTACATCAGGATGCATTTAACGTTTCTTTAAATATCTGCTAAGTCTTGAAATTTTTTTTCCCTTTGCTGCTCTCCTTGCAAGCAGGGGTATTGAGTTGCAAGCCTGGAGAAAGTAGGTGACACAGAGAAAGGCATCAGTTGCTTCTCCAAGAGAAATGCAGAAGCTTTCGTCTCTCCTGTGCCTCTTACTCCTTTCCAGTAGACTACTGAGCCATGAAACGGCTCCCTGAGAGAAGTGATACGAGTCTCATTGCTTGCAACTTTGAAAAACTGAACTGAGGAAAGAGGTAAGAGACCAAAGAGAAAGAAGGACACAATCTTACAGCTTTCTTCAGGGGCCTCACCAAGTGGGCTGACAGTTTGGTTTCATCTTGATGGCTTGAGCTTCTCACAGATCCAATCCTACAGATCTTTTCAGACTAAAGGAATGACCATGGGTTCCTCCTTCCCTCTGCTAGTCCCACAATTTTAGCATCTCTCCAGGGAGAAAGGAGGCACAACAAATCTAACCATTGCTTCCTCACACCATCTAGATTCCTTTATAGGAACTGATCTCCTGCCCATCCAGCACTAGTGACTGATCCTACAGCTGAAAACTTGAGCAGTTGTTCTGAGGGGGTGTTTAACTGCTGAACTACTGACTGCGTAGGACAGGGTCCCAGCAGGGAAGGACTAAAATACCTCTAAAGAAAATCATAGCTCTGGGAGGTTGGAATCTCTTCTTACATGCTTTCTCTCGCTCTCTGCTGGCTTCCAACCTCCCCAATCTTTGCCGCTTAGATAGCTGAGTTTCTGCATTCACTCCCTCTCAGAGCACAGAGAGCTGGTGAAACTCTTTGATTTTGGTGTGGTAGATTTCTCCCCTCTGCCCTTTTTTTTTTCTCCCTGGGCAGCTCCTGTCCTTGCAGTTCTCAGGACTTGACTAGCAGAGTTTTTAAATGAAGCAAAAGTCTTAATGTGAGGTGAATCCCAAGACCACAAACAGTTTAGACTTCAAACAGTGAGAAAATTGGCGCCGAATGATTCCGCACACAAAGCAGAAAACTTTCATTTCCTGCAGGCAGGATGGAATTGACTGTTATATTAAGACTTCAGAAGGAGCACTGCCCTGGAGTAATTTCACTGCTGTCAGGCAGTGTTGACATCTAGATTAACCTCTGTGCAGTGAATTTTACAGCAAAGCTCATTGTAATGCATGTGGGATATCTCCTGTAAATCCCAGCTGAAGCCCATAGTGTCCCACCCTTCTGCACAGGAGAAAGGGTCGGGGGACAGCTGCTATCATTTTTGACCCCAGCAGAGCGTGACTCTAACCTTATCCAGGCCAGTTCTGCTGAAACTGATTTTCTACCACGCTAAAGTGACAGTAGCTCCAGCCTGTATGGTTTTTTTTTTAATTCCCCAAAGAGGTTTACATCACAAGGCTGACATTTTTTGCCAGTGACAAACAGCTCCTTTCACGTATCCACCCAGCAACACAGTCCTAATTAAAAGGCACTAGTTAACCAGTGACAATTAGCTGCTTGCACTGATTAACTCACACACAATCCCCACACACACTGCTCTGATCAGATGAGATCCAGGACTAAATGGCAGACAAAACTCCCAGCTGATACGAGACAAAAGCATCCAGTCCTACCCACCAGCTCACAGGCACACTATTAACTCTGTCTACCAAACCCAAAACTGCATGAATTAAGGAAGTTCACAGAGTTCATTCAGTACAAGTCAGAGGACATTGCAACAGAAGTCTCTTGACTCCTGAACTGAATCTCCCGCTGTTAAGTTAGAAGCATAGGCCAGACCTCAAGCCCTTTTATCTTTTGCTATAAGAGTAGGTCAAGCAGCAAGATTTCCCAGACAGGAGCACAACAGCTTCCTCACTCTTGTGTGAGTAGAGACAACCCTGTCTGGTTCTCTGAGATGCCCTGCTTTGTGAAAAAGCACATCTACAAAAAATGGAAGAGGAAGGGAAGGGCTTTTTGTATGTTTTTGCCACACCCTGTTATTCATATGCTTATTTTCATACTCAGACATTGCTCTGCAGTCGTCTGCAGGAAGTTCTAGGCAAGAGACAAGCTGTCAGGTGCTGAATTGAGTAGCCACTAAGGGCAATATCTCAATAGTACTTCTAGAAATCTCTTTCAGAGCCCACCCATCCTCACACAGCTCTTCATCATAGGCATACCGTAATATTTATCAAAGTCTTTGGATAGCCCATGAAGAAGGGACATGCCTGTAGTTTTCCCTCATCTTCAGGTGGAGTTGTGTGCCCCTGGCATTTCTGTAATCAGGCCCATCAGGAAGATTTACTACCCCCAATCAGAATACAGCTGAAAAAGGCTGCCCAAGGTTATTGAGAAGGTCGAGCTGTTGCTTTGGACTGGAATTTGCTTTGGAATGAATTTGATGGACCAATTTAACCACCACAGCACATCAAAACCTGGTGGCTTCATTTAAAAAGTAATCAGTATTGTATTTCGCTTTAGACATCCGTGCATTAGTGTTCTGCAAATATGATTTCCTCTTTGTTTGCATTATTGATGCCATAAAATGTCAGACACATTAAAGAAAAAAAAAAGAGGCCAACCTCTGGGGTTTGGAATGATTCTGGCTGAATTGAAGTTGGGTTACTTCTGTTTTTATTTCCCGTGATAGCGATGCACTACTACTCATTCTGTTATTGCTTTACAAAGAGTTCTCTGTAAGTGTATTTATTCAGCCAACCATATTTCAGGAAACACATAACCTTGATATTTTTTGCTGTATGTGGCAGTGTGTGTGTATGTGTGTTGGGGGTTTGGTGGGGGGGAGGGAGGTGGAGCTTTGTACAAGAGCTTTCCCTTGTCTGGTAGGATGTTGGCTTTGTGCAATGCTGTGTGACTCGGTTTGATTTAATCTCAAGGACTGACTTTTGTGACCAGGATTTGGAAGTCTTCTCATTTTGCACTGTCCAGAATCTGTCACCTGCTTTCACCATTTAGCTACCACCCGCTGTGCACAAGTGTTCCTAGATGTCTGTGCCACAGAGATTACACGCACTTGAGTCTCAGACACGCATAGACAAGGTTTAGCCCATTCTGGTACTGGACCAATGGTGAGTTTGCTGATTTACCTTGGTTCCTACACTCCTCCCCACCTGAGGCTCACTGACTACTGTTCCCAGGGCAAATATCATTAGCTGTTCAGTGGTTTTTCTCCCAGACCACTAAAGAGCACTGGCCTTGGCAGCCATATGCTTTCTGCCTCACCTCTCTATAACAAATGCTGATCCATTGCTTAATGTTTCTGTGAACATTTTGAAAGAATATTTTCCCTCTTAAAATCTAAAAAATCCTCTTCACAAGTATTCTATCTTCTTGAAAGTAAAACCAAAAAAATAGGGGAGAATTATCTCCCCTACACAGAGAATTTCATCAATGGTAAGATTTCTTTTCAGCTTTTCCTTCCAGTGACAAGAAAGACTTGAGAGCAGAAGGAGAGGGATACAGCGGAGCAGTCAAAGGAAGGGACTCAACTAGGACCTAGACTGCAAGGGCATCTGTTCACCTACTAGGCCCTTACCAGCTTCATACAACAAGAAACTCCCAGCTTTTCATGAGCAGCTTCCTGCCCAGCTCTCTTGGTCCCACTCCAGTTCTGAGGAATGGCCTTCAGATCTGCTTATCTTCACAGATCCATCTCAGGGGTATCCAAACAGTCTAAAGAAGGGATGACAGGGGCTGAATGGGTAATTCAACATCTTTCTCCCCTTTTTTCATCAGGGGCAAATATAGTGACAGAAAAATTATTTTCCCCAACAGGAGTGATCCAGTTTCTTTTTAAGGTGCCGTGCAGCAGTACCTATAAATGTGCCTTGAAATGTTGAATGAGTACAAGGAGTCTATTTGATTTGGTTTTTATGCCTGTAACTTCTCTCACCAAGAATTCAGCTGTTACTCAGCTCCCAGCAGGTTGTTCTGATTGCTGGAAAGATGGTTGGGATTGATTCTGGCTGTGATCTGTTCGAGTCCAGGCTCATTCTTATGTAGCTATATTGAGACAATAGAAATAATCAGCATGGGTCTGAATTGTTGTTCCTGTGTAACTAAACCTTCTTGTGTAACACCAGGATAAATCTTGAAGGGGTTGAACACCCACGACTTTGTCTGAAGTCAGTAAAGGCTGTGGATATTGAGAGGCAGTGAAGATCACTATGATGTTAGGAACAGAACGGCAGGAGAGAAGAGAAATGCTACCAGAAGGGGGGAAAAAAAAAAAAGCAAACCAACAACATTATATCAGAAAAGACACTGGTTGGTTTAGAATACGAGAAAGTCTACTGCTGTACATGATAAAAGACTCAGAATATACACCCTGGCGACCAAGAACATTGGCCATCAGGACATGAACAGCTACAAACCTCCTCTCGTTTTTAATTTCCTTTTCTTTCCTCTTCAGCTAGTATGGAACAAATCCTGGCTTATGGCTTTCTTGAAAACAGAAGACAAGAGACAGATGAGGCAAAGGAAGACTTGAGACCAGATGCCTCTGCAGCATTGTAGCCCAGCACCTTTTCAGTAGCAAGAGTCCGGTGTGCACCTTCTTTTGAGTTTTTATACAACCCCTGTTTGCTGCCAGTAGTGCTTACAACGAGGATAAACCAGTTCAGTCCCCAAGAAGAAGAACCAAACCGCTCCCCGTCCGCCGGGGGTCTGGGCGGAGCGAGGCGCCGGGT
>NW_010409911.1:0-6092 GCF_000710305.1 Buceros rhinoceros silvestris
TAAATGTTTATATAAAATATAACTGTTTATCAGAAAATTCCAGATTACAAATAGATATATCCTCTTCATAAATAAAATTCAATTCAATTTTCAATTCAATTTTGAACTGAAGCTTGTCAGTCAGTTCAGCCATACTGAAATAGTCAAAATTCTGCCTTCAACCACTAATGTCTCAGAATTACTGAACATTAAGTGGCATAGTTGTGATATAGCCCGTCAGGCAAAGAACTGCCTTGCCAATCATATATTCGTACAACTTCCACACCATCCTTAACTATTACTGACATACCTGTCAATTACTTGATTTGGGAATTAACAGAGTTATCATCTGCACAAACATATGCATAGCTCAGTCAGTGTCCAGAAACAAGTGCTGCTTTGCTTGAATCACTTTTTGAAACACGATTCAGCACTACAAAAACTGCAGAAACTGATTGAGAAATAGAACCTATGAACTGCCAAAAGATGGGCAGAGACATCAGAGTCATCTTAAGCCATAAATAAATATAATTAACTTTCACTTTCCTGTATTTACCTGTAACTGCCTGAAAGATCAGCTTTAGTCAGAGAACATTGTAAATTCAAAATGTCACCATAGTCTTACATCTCACACAAGACTTGCATGAAGTCCATTCTTAATTAAGAACATTAAGAGGTTGCAGAATGAATCCACAAGGATTATATTAACAAATATCGTCAGAAGATATGAAAGAACAGAAGAAAATTATTAGATCAAAAAATTTAGTTATCAGATTGAAGAACAGGTCAGTCTTTAAAGAAACTAAACACTAGGCACGTGGAGCCATTTCCTTCTAGATTTTTCACTGACATCAATCTCGTTTTCTCAAAATTCATGGCAATTCAACTTGTATCTCATATGCTGCTAAAAAGTACAGATCCCATTCCTTCAGTGACCAAGGCTGCCTTTTCTCCCCACAATGGCCAGTGACCATGAAGTATTTAAGTTCTCATCAATTCTGCTTTAG
This sequence comes from Buceros rhinoceros silvestris, assembly GCF_000710305.1. Taxonomy (NCBI): domain Eukaryota; kingdom Metazoa; phylum Chordata; class Aves; order Bucerotiformes; family Bucerotidae; genus Buceros; species Buceros rhinoceros. The sequence continues at coordinate 987 of NW_010409911.1, forward strand.
AAAATAGCCTGAAGAAAGTAACCACATGCATTTAGTTGAACTGAAAAGATAATCAGCTGAAAAATTCTGACAATAATAAAATTGTTTACTTGCTTGTCTCAGTAAGAATTTTGTGTGTTTCATCTCTAATAGCCTAGCTTTAGCAAGCTCAAAATTCACTTTTTGAAGGCAGGAACGCACAAAACTTCATGTTTACTTCGGCTAACCTGTTCCAGCACCTGTCTGCAACTCTGTTCAAGCCATCTCAGCCACACTATCATAATCCCTAGCAAGCACAGAATAGCCGTTTAATGACATCTATCACCTGCGATGTTACACTACAGTGGCTCTTTTCTGAGCCTCCTAACATTTCACTCAGTTTGTCCATCTGGCCCAGACCAAGGGGGTTTTTTGTTTTGTTTTGGTTTTTTTTTTTGTCTTGCAAAGGATATAGCTGTAAAGTTAGTTCCAGAAATTTGACATGAAAAGTGAAAATCATATCCCTCCGTCTTTCTCGCTTTTCTGGAGAGTTTAACCAGGCTTACAGTTTTAGGTGGATCTATAAGGGAGAAAAATGAAATTTGAAAAATCATGCCACTAAAAGACATCAGAGAGAAAACTAAGTTGGCTGCAAAAAATACTCAAGTTTTTTAAGATAAGTAAAAAAATTTACATCTTATTTTTGCTGCTTGTTATTAATTACTAACATATCATATATTTTTAACTTTTATCCTCTTAATGCATTATGAAACTAAGTATAAAAAAATCTAAAAATTAAAACATCACTAATGTGCTGTAGAGATTGTCAGAACAAACAAACACATTCAAAGAGTAAAAATTTTAACGGTTAGGCTTGTTAAAGTGATGTAGTTATTTCACTTTAATACTTTTATTATTATTCCTCCCTCTCTACTCCCTTTTACTTCATTTCTTTTTCTTCATATTTATATTTGCATAGGAAGTTTACCATTGTACAAAAAGTTAAGAGCAATCCTTGGAGAAGGTACTGTTTTGTCTTGCAAGGCTCAGGACTTTTCTCTAAGCATGTCAGACCTATGTAAACGTAACGGAATATCAAAGTATGAGTTCACACCACAGATACGATTCATCCTCTTGCTTATCATGAGGTACCTGGTTTAAGCTACTCATTTGGGCCTCCTGCGCAATCACTGGTAAAAGACATGTATCTTCAGAAGGTGATGAAACTTACCTGTCTTAGGATAACCTGAGCAACCCTCCTTCTCCATTGACACACAGCTGTCTCAGACACTGTGCTTAAATTTCAGTGTTCAGGTTAGGGAAGAGTAATCCCAGCTGAAACAACCCATGGGCTCAAACATTTGCCTGCATATTAAAAGCGTATTTGTGCTTAACCAAGACAGACTACATTTACAGCCAGAGAAAACTAACTTGTCAAGTTACACAGCTGCCAACAACTATTACATAGAATGCCTGGTTTACAAAACAGAATTCATGCACATTTACCTAGTCTTTTTCCTTCTTTTAAAATGTATAGAAAAGAAGCTACTCTCCAAATAAATGAGAAAAAAGTTTTCAGTACCCTTTAACAGGTAAAATAACTCTTTAACAGGTAAGTAACTGGCAGATTTGAGTAAAACTTGCTAAAACAAGAGTGATGAAACTGTAAGAGAAACCGTTTTGTGAAAGGCAGATTAAAAACTTCTACCTTGGTTGGCATTTAAGTAATTCCATAAACAGTTTATAAATATTGAAGAGAAACATACCTGGCATCAATTCAGCAGTAGGGAATATCTTCTCCTGCTTCATTTTACTTTCATGTAATAACTCCTCTTTGGTTATTGGAAGATCTAGAACATCTCGAATAATCTGTGCCCCTTCTAGGGCTTTTTTACCCATGACCAAGGATTTCACATCCCAGGTATAGGTCTTTCCAAAACGCCCACAGATTTCTTCAAAGACTACTGTATAGAGACGCTCCGTATCTGCCAAAAAAAAAAAAAAAATTAAAACTATGTACAGTCAACTGAGCAGCCAGTCAAACAAGGAGGGCCACATAAACGGCTACAGAGCGAAATGTCAGGAGTGGACAAAATTGCCTCCCTTTATTTGCAGAGGGACGCTAGACTTCTAAGATCACTTCAGAAGTACCGAGGTTTTTCAAGCTGTCACTTCTGTGTTAAGAAAAGGTTATTGAGGGTCACAATAAAGAACTATCTGGACCTGCTCTTTCATCACTTTTTTTTACTATATGGGCTAGCGAGCAGCATCTTAATTAAAAATATTCTATTCTTTGCAAGAGAAAGAAATGAAGGGAAGGAAATCTGGTACTTGGGGGATGTCATTACATATTCCATGTAAATTGGAAAAAAAAAAAAGATTTAATTATTTAAGAGAGTCTTTGAACGGAAGCTTCAGAGTGCCTTCAAAGGCACTACAGTCATTATTATAGTGCTGCTGGCACCTCTGCGTTTACATGTGATTACTCAAGCAGAAAACACCCACTTGTATTACCAGGGGGGTTCTGGCAAGAGCAAACTTCAGGCTGAATTTTGCCAGTGAAACTATCAGGTTCTATGTCAAAGGTGATTTTAGTTTTCAAACTAATTTATTTGTTTAAAAAAAAATACAAACAAACAATCCCTGCTGTCTTTCCCCTCAGACAAATCTTTGAAAAAGAAGGCCAGTAACATTTAATTGACACTATAACAGGGAAGAGAAGTCCTTTCGACGCTTGGCTTCATTTCAGCAAAGGTCTTTAACAGTGGCTTTTCTGATTATCTGATTATCTTTTTGAGTAGTCTCCACTGAAATGCTAGCTACTGCTGTTAACCGTGCTTTAATTTCCTTCTCATGTATGTCTTTCTCTTTTGTATCCCTAAACGTATGCTTATTAATATCACTTTAGCGATGAAAGGCAAAAGCAAGGAAAGAAAGCAGTTGCTCTTACAAGATTTATTTAGAGAAATTAGGGACTTCACTTATCAACATATCCTTTGCCATGTAAAAATATTTTTTATAGGGATAATAATAGTGAAATTATTCACGTGGACATTGCCTCATTTTCAGAATATTTAAATAGCATACAACAGAGTTTAAACTTCAACCTTTAACGTAAATACTACGAAGAAGACAGATTGAAGGAAGAGCAGAGCCCGTGACTACAATATACGTGAAGATCTTCCCTGCAGTGTGACAAATGCTTTACTCCTTAAACACAGTAATCTATTTGTCCTGAGATCAGCAGATGATTCTGACCTGAGATCAAATGAGAAACATTGGGGCCATATCCCATCATTGTTCCTACTATTGTGTGAACACACTAGAGTGCAGAAGACACGCTCTGCCGTCTGCCAGACAGCTCTTCTCCATGTTCCCCTTCAGTAACTAGAAGGGATGTTGAGCTGAAAGACCAACTAAAGACCCAGTGTACTTTTCTGGGCATTAGACCACTCTCCCCACAGGCAGTACATGCTTTTAGCTTGTTCAATTGCACAAGTGAACCAATTCTTAGAATATCTATATAACTGAGGATATGAGTATTAAATAGTGGTACATTCACCACATTTCCACATGGTATGTGGACTATCACAGGGCTTAGGAAACACCACTGCCAAGATAAAACCCACATAACTATCCACAGACTTGCAAGATCCTTTTGGTGGTTTTGGTATGTAGGAAAAGAGTAGGAAACCAATTGTATCTGAACAGCAAACAGACTGGAACAAGGAAGAGCCTCTCAGCCCAAAGAATAATTCAAGATAATACTATCCACAGTTTATCAATGACGACTCCATCTCAAAAAAAAGAAAAAACCAACAAACCCCAAAATAAAAAAAAAAAACATTATGCCAAAATACTCAAACATAAAAATACAACAGCATTACAAAAAACAGTCACTGAGGGAGCAACAGAAAATGCCACTGAAGAAAGCATGGTGCATCATTCATTCTCCATTTTTTTCCTATTCTTAACATTCCTTTCAGTGGGAATCTGAGACTTTTATCTTAAGATACTAGTAGCCAAACAAGACAGACAAAACCAGTATAAGCAGTGTAAAACATTAGCAACTATACCAAAACTGGAACAGGTCTGAAATTGCAAAAACAGTTTAAACTATCCAGAACCACTGAAGAATTAGAGCTGAAGGCTTCTAAGTTAGAGAAACAATCAGAAAAAAAAAAAGGAAAGGAGAATCTGAAGTTTGGGTTTTTTCTTAATAAACAATCTTTAGTAGATGACTTTCTTGCAGTTTGTGGCAAAAGGTCAGTCTTGCAGTTCCCTTCCAACATCCTTCCATTCACACTTTCACTACTGTGAAAGCTAGTTTAAAAATGTATGACTATGGTTACCCAGAATGGCTAAGAGGAGAAAAAACCCAGCAGTTTAACAGCTGACCTCAAAATCACTTAAAACAGCTTAGCAAGAGTGGGGATAAGGAAGGCAGGCAACGAAAATTACTTTTTGCACAACAGCCTAAGTGTTTCTGCACTAGCCCAGAAAATGAGACTCAGTCTTTCAACCTATCCTAAGGGCCTGGGTATATCCTCTAACATACCATAAGATTTTTTTTTTTATGGTATTATGCTGTATACATATGTATACACATACAAGCCATTTATATGCTTGTACATATATATAAAGCATACAACATATGTTTTTATACATACAGATGTATTTTTATATATACACATATTTCAGTGGTGCCCAGTGATAGAACAAGGGGCTACAGGCACAAACTAAAACATGGAAAATTCCATCTGAACATATGGAAAAAACTCCTTTTCTTTGAGGGTATCAGAGCACTGGAAGAGGCTGCCCAGAAAGACTGTGGAGTCTCCTTCTCTGGAGATATTCAAAACCTGACTGGATGTGCTCCCAGGCAACCTGTTCTAGGTGAACCTGCTTTAGCAGGAGGGTTGGACTGGATGATCCCCAGAGGTCCCTTCCAACCCCTATCATTCTGTGATTCATTATGTGTGTGTGTGTATAGTATTGTGTTTTAAAGGCAAAAGGTGCCTTTTAAAGAATAAACCTCAGATGAGTGCTAGCCAGAGAATACAAATCAACCTGGAGCCTGTTGACTTAAGGGCTCATTAAAGGGAGGCCAGTTCAAACCCCTTAGCGAAGTCAGCCTCCTGAGCAGGA
>NW_010409911.1:6243-25228 GCF_000710305.1 Buceros rhinoceros silvestris
TGTAGTATTTGCCCCATTCCTTCCAAATGGACCTGCTTACGAAGAAAAAAGATATCTAAATTACCATCTTACACAGACACCCAGTTCCATCACTGTTACAGGAAGAAATAAGCACGGCTTTTATGCACAGTCAACCAAAATATTTGAGCCATGCCTGAATTTCAAGCTATGTGGTGCTGATGTTAAGCCACCAGGTGGGCTGAACCTAAATACAGCCTGGTCCATCGAACCAAAGGAAATGATGCTGCAGTTGTCATGTTTTATACCTTTCAATTGATCTACTCTCATAAACCATTTAAATTCATCTTACTATTACAAGGAAGTTAAAGGAAGGTAAAGCCTCTTATTAAAATAAATAGCAAGCACTGAATAATGGCTACTTCAAAATCATAAGCCAGTTACACAGAACAAGTTATTTGGTAAAATATTCTACGTGATTGATAAACCATAACTTCTAAAGATAAAGAAAAAAATTACTATAACTGCTGCAAATTACAATTACTGCTTCCAATTTAATTGAGTAATGATTTGCAAATCATTACATTTTTGATTAGCACTTCGAAAGAAATCACTGAAATGATCCATTATTCATTTTAGTAGGGAGCAGGTAGAAGTCTGTTCTGGAGCTTTAGTTTTTGCAAATCTGTGTCTTTTTTTCTGCTGTATCAGAATATTAATATAAATACACTCCAAGACACATGAATGTGCTACACGGCGGTAACTTCACTAAGTCCAGAGAAACGCACTGGCTAACTCACTCAAAGTGCTATTAGCCTGTTTGCCCTTTTCTGATATGAGACAACCTACCATAAATTCAAGTTATTGATAACAGGCTTAAAAAGAAAGTAAGTTTGGTGCCCCCAAAATAATAGCTGCGTAGAATGTTTCCAAACGAGTATCACATATTTGCCCCTCTGGGCTTATATTACTGGAAGAATTCTTCAGTGGTAGCTACAGAGGAAGCCATTTTCTCATTTTATATGCACAGAAATATTTTACTTCAATGAGGAGAGGAAGAAGCTTCTGAACAAATTCAAAAAGCTTTTAGTTTACATTAATACATATATCTTAACATATCTTGTATCCACATATGCAACTTATCCTTGTTTTTTTTTAATGCCACAGGGAAGTGAAAGAAACAAATAAACCATACAAACACTCTTCTGGTGTAGAGCTGTAAAGGAATACTCCATCACCAATACAAAATAGCACATGAAAAAGTAAAGAGACATCTGTATTTCAATTCTGGAGCATGAGGGAATACGTCTTTGAAACAGGAGGAACTATATAAGACTTAATCAAAACATTCTGAAACTGTATTTATTAAACATCAGCTATGTGACATCTCATTAGTACAAAAATAGATATTGATTCACAGAAACTGCCTGATATGCTTTATTAGGCATTCACACATATTCACACATATTAAATACATAACTATGCAAACAGCAGTTGATACAGTGTCTACACAATCCTGCTTGTTGGGCCAAAACCTACGGCTACAGAGATGTAGCTTCTTAAAATGTGTTTGACAAGGCCCAAGTCCGATAGCAGTTACACTACCATTAACATATGAGGCACTATAACAAGGGAACAGTATTATACAAGGACTGTTCTCATCCAGAGAAGCAATCACTAAGGAAGTGATCACTAGGAAGAACAGCTTATAGCATGTTCACAAGGAAGCTAGCCTTTCACCAAGGGGGTATCTCTTCTTCTCCATACGTTGATGGCAACACATGGCAGCAGTTCATTCATCTGAGAAATGCAAAAAAGGCTTTAAAAAGTTTTGAAATGAGGTGTTCCAAGGCACCTGGATTCAACTACTACACAAGGTACAGGAAACCAAAAAGGTCACTATGTTAACAAAGTCAGCAGAAGATAACCAAATTTATCTTCTTAATCAAGATCATGGTGAGCTGACCCTGGCTGGATGCCAGGTGCCCACCAAACCCACACTATCACTCCCCTCCTCAGCCAGACAGAGGAGAAAAAATATAACAAAAGGCTTGTGGGTTGAAATAAGGACAGGGAGATACCACTCACCAATTACTGTCATGGGGAAAACAGACTTGACTTGGGGAAATTAGTTTAATCTATTATCAATCAAATCAGAGTAGGAAAATGAGAAATAGAAACTAAATTACCAAACACCTTCCCCTCACCACTCCCTTCTTCCCAGGCTTAACTTCACTTTGAAGTTCTCTACCTCCTCACCCCAAGTGTCACAGGGAGATGGAGAACAGGAGTTGGGAGTCGGTTCATTACATGCTGTCTTTGACACTCCTTCCTCCTCAGGGGGAGGAATCCTCAGACTCTTCCTGTGCTCGAGCATGCAGTCCCTCCCACAGAAGACAGTCAGCCACAAACTCCTTCAGTGCAGTCCCTTCCATGAACTGCAGTTCACAAACTGCTCCAGTGTGTGTCCCTTCCATGGAGTGCAGTCCTTCAGGAACACACTGCTCCAGTGTGAGACCCCATGGGGTCACAACTCCTGCCAGCAAACCTGCTCCAATGTGGGCGCCTCTCTCTCCACGGGTCCACAGGTCTTGCCAGGGGCCTGTTCCAGTGCAACTTGTCACGGGGTCACAGCCTGCTTTGGGCATTCACCTGCTCCATCATGGGACCCTTGACAGGCTGCAGGGGCACAGCACAGTCTTCACCACAGGCTGTAGGGCAATCTCTGCTCTGGTGCCTAGAGCATCTCTTCTCTCCCCTTCTTCACTGACATTGGTACCTACAGTTGTTTGTCTCAGATATCCTCACTCTCACTCTCCAGCTGCAATTGCTGTTTGCACAGAACTTTTTCCCCTTCTCATTTAGAAGTGCTCCCACCATTGCTGATGGGCTCAGCCTTGGCCAGCAGCAGATGCATCTTGGAGCCGGCTGGATCAGCTCTGTCGGAAATAGGGGAAGCTTCTAGTAGCTACTCACAGAAGCCAGGCACTCCTGTAGCCCCCAACACTACCAAACCTTGCCACGCAAACCCAATATACTTTCTCCAGAAAGAGCTCTAAGAACACACCCTTCCCTGAACAGACATCCCAGAACTGTTCTGTATAACTCACAACCTCAAGCAGCCCCAATGGAAAAATAAAAAAAAAAACCCCAAAACAAACAAACAAACAAAAAAACCAACCAGAAAACAAACTGTCAAGAGAGGAAAAAGAGTAAAAAACTTTATTCTTCCCTCAAAAAAAAGAACAACAAAAAAAAAACCCCGAAATGAGACCAAAGAGAAAATTCTCTTCAGCAGTTCACAGTTCTTTTCTAATACTGATTTCCCTATTCTAAGAATGGTTTTGCTTGCCCAATAGACTATGTATATATAAAGACTCAGACAAGTTGCAAATTCAAGTTGTTTGACTTTCAGGGTTACATTTTTCTAAATCACTTTCTGTAACACTGTCCAAAAAGTCAGTTTCCTAAACAGTGGAAACATTTCAAAAGACAGAGTGACTGTAATAGAAATGAAAATTATTATTTTTCCAGTGTGGCCTTGGACAATGTTCTAAACTTAATTGCAGCAATGTGTCAAACATACTATCACAAAGGAAGTGTGAAGATCTACAGATTAATAAAGCTAATCTCTTCTGTTCACTCAAGAGTGCCTACATTTTTTTGAATTAAATCTGCTAATGGAGTAATTTTTCTGTGGTGATAACACTAAAAGGAGAACACCAAACATCACCAGTGTGTTTGATTTTCCAAGTGAGAGGACATTTCATCATGGCTGTCTGCCTAAAGTCAAGAGGAAAGTGTCAGAAATACTGCAAGATGTGATCATGTTATCTCTTTAATATTTGTATACCAAAGCCTCCTAATCCTAACTAGAATCTGAAATACAAAATAGAACTAGACCTTTGAAATTCATTCATAACTGTGTTACAGCAAACTGCAAATTATGTTTCATGAGCTGTGACCGCTGTAGGTTTGAAAACTGTAAATGAAAGTTCAAAACCGTGTTACAGATAACAATTTAAGGGTTTTCCAACACCATATGGTGTGGAGTTCTGTCAAGACAAGCCACAGGTTTCTCTGATGTCGCATGTCCACAGAACCTCACCTCTCAAGTGGGGCTGAAAATAATAGCACAGGGCTATTCTCACAGAGCACTAAAAACCTCACAGGGTGATAGCAAGAGTTGCCCTACATCCAGACTCAGCAGTAAGCTAGAGGCAGGTCCTAAGTGACTCCTAGGTCAAATATAGCCTGCAGCCCAGAGCAAGAATACTCAAAGTTAGTAGACTATCACAACTGATAGTACATGAGCTCTTTTTGTTTTCTAACAAAATGGGTAGAAGTACAGAACTATTGGAAGGTTATAATTTGGTTTAGACTATAATCAGCTTGCTTATAACTGGCATGGTGATATAAAAACTAACACTTGGCCATAGAAGCTTTTAGCTAAGACCCACTGAACCCACTGAGATATAGGTACCTAAATCATCGAATGGTTTGAGTTGGAATGGACCTTTAAAGATCACCTAATCCAACACCCCTGCCATGGGCAGGGGCATCTTTTACTAGATCAGGTTGCTCAAAGCACCATCCACTGCAAAATGCTTTTGTGTTTGAGCTCAAACACCATTTGCACTCCCGCACTCGAACAGCAGATGTCATGCACCGAGGACACCTTGTATGGCAAAAGGAATTTTTTATATTTCCAGGAATTTAAGCCAGTTCACTACTCAACTGAAGTCAGACTGTATCAGTACTAGATCTTTGTATTAATATTCCCCAATAAACTGCCACTTACAGAGTTCAGTATGTGGTAACAGCTGTTTAATAGGATTCCTTTTATTTTCTTCATGAGTATTTATACACTAATTCTGTACAGCTGAAGAGGGGTACAGTTTTCCTCTTAGTACCTCTCTGAAATTTCACTAAAAATCTTTATCCTCTGTGTGTAGATGATTTAGTCTACGTAGTAATACTAGTATACACAATCAGCAAAAGCAGAGATTATGTTAACCTTTATCAATTGGAAAATCTTATAAGCATATTCTGAGCTAGGCTTCTGTTGTGAAAATTGTTGTACAAAGTTGTGTGATCTGCCCAAGAACTCTACCTCCCATCATAAAAAAATCTCTATTCAATATGGCAGATGAAGGCTGATAAGGAAACCTGAAAGACAAATGCAAATTCAAGGCATCAACTACAGTTCCTGTAAGATGTGGAGACTTATGAAAATTAAACATTTGATGCAAAATACCTGTGACAGGGTTTCAAATCACCTCAGTTTGAAACCACCCCAGGGACCTTCATCTGGAAAAAAAAAAGTATCAATCTCTTCATTGCACATAAAAATGATTTTATTTTAGTAGAAGTGCTGGAGAGAACACTTAAAAATTTGGCAGACATCAGGTACCTAAAGGAGATGTACTGGACCAAGTCCCAACTTTCAAGTAAAACATTTTAGCTTTTAAAGCTTTTCTAAGAGTGGCATTTCCTGGCAGAGAACACGTGACTGAGAACAGATCTGCCTCCTAAGTCCTGCGCTTGGACCAAACTGACCTAATATTATTTTAGCACGTTATGACAATTCTAAACTAGCGTAAGGTCTTCAGCCCTCGTTTCAACAAGAGGGGGAAAATAACAAAATAGTATCAGGGAAGTTTTATAAGATGACATAAAATTTACCCAACATTACAATCCTGGAAGGATACAGTGATTACAAAAAGTTCAAACAGAGAATGTCCCTAAAATGTCAGTGAATTCAAATCACACAAGGACTACAGGAGAAATAGAAAGCTGGAAGAAGACTCTCCAACAGTAGCTATTAAGGTTATATTTTTCAGCTACCTCAAAGGGGAGAGGCTGAATCTTATTTTGCTAGAGAGTAGTTCTGTGTATAATAGAAATGTTATGTTATGACTGTTTTGAGTGTAACAGCTTAGAGTTAAAGGAACACCACCGTGTAGCCAACTAAATAAAACAAAAAAATGTGTTCAGAGACTCAAAGAGTGCAAGAAACTTTACTCCATCATTTCATTCTTCCATATTATTAATGTGCTAAAAATAAAAACAGATTAAAAATAAAAGCTGGGAGTCATTCTACTTTCACTCAATCTTTCTTCCCTTCTACCTCAGTTTTGCAAGCCAAGGTCAAAGTTTGCAAGTTGAGACACAAGCAGCTTCAGTCTCTGGTTGGAATTTACTAAGTCTGATACAGGAGTTACTTCGCTGGGGGGTACTTAGTTCTATGGCAACAGCACTTGCAAAAGACAGGCTGGCAGAGTATATGCTCAATAAAGAGATAAGAGGAGATTTTTTACTTTATTTCCAAAAATTGCTCCAACTTTCTTTCCTCCATCCAAAAACTAAAGGAAAAAAAAATCCAGTAGCCTTTCTCTCACTACTCAGAATTGGGTACATCAATTGAGTCACAATAGTACAAACGGATGACAAGGAGGATCAGTTTCTAGATATCAACAAACACATTAGATCAGGTATGCATTTCCAATTCCACAGTAACTAACCAAGAATCAGATTTACAAAGAGTTTTTCTTTGTTTTATAGCAACAATTTGCTATCATTTGGCTTATAAACATGAAAATTGTTTTTTGAAGGTGCACTGCAGGCAGCTTCATAGTTAGAAAACGGAAAGAAATTTAAGGAAATTAGGAAAAAAATTAGTTAGATTAACACCTGACAGAGTTTGGCAAAAATAATAGCTAGAAACAACTAAAACAGGCATCACTTAATATATGCAACCATATACAGTAACTATGAAAACAATTATGAACAGCTGTATTCAGTACTACCTAAACAGATCTGATACAAAATCCAGACTGAAGCAGAAGTTATGAACATCTGAATATGAAGTAACTCTGAAAAATGTCATTTGTAATAGAAAATTTTCAATAAATAGCTTCCCTGACCTCATTTGTGTAACTTGCCTTTGCTTGATCTAAAATGAAGCTTAAAATCCACAAAGTAATAAGTGTCTGCTTCAATTGCTGAATACACTAAGCCACTGGACCTTAAATGACTTTTAGACAAAAGGATGAAGTCCTAAGGCTATATGTTTTGACCTATTATGTTTTGAAACTGTTAAGAGGACTCACGTGCCCTAGACATACAGTTAAAGCTGCACCCAGTTAAACAGAGTAACTTAATGTTTCCTAAACATAATGAAAAAAGAATTAGAAGGTGTACAAGTGGCAATAATAATCAAACAGCTGGTCACCAAAGGCCTTTCTCTTCTCAAAAGAGGTAAACACACCATTGGCCATATCTTTCAAACAGCCTCTGCACAGCAGTTTTCAAAGAGACTGAAAATTGTGCACAAAAGTACAAACCTGGTATTCTACCAACAATCAGAAAAGCCTTTTGGTTTTCTTCTGTTACCTGAAGAATAAATCTCACTATTAATATAAGAAGCCAATTGTATGAAATGTCACAAAGAAAACAGAGCTGAATGCTGTTGAACATGGCTACAGTCTACCCTCCAAAATGTGAAGGGCAGCTTTAGTCACTGAGCTTGTCATAAGCAAAGACATTGGAGCTTTTTTCCTTGTGTTAGGTTGACATGGTTCATGGTGGTATTGCTACAAGGCTGCCAGCCTGTCATCACCTCTGATACAAACTTGTGTTTTCTAGAGCTTTAAAACTTTGCTGGTAACAAATAATTAAAATGAAATTATGTAAGAAGTAAACCTGTTTTCTTCACAAAAGGAATCTCTTCTAACAGTACTCTCTATTATTATTACTAATTATAGAAAAACTATCATGTCTCTTGAGAATTTAACACCCATCCACAGACTGTCAGAGGGCCTTAAGTAAGGAAATGGGAAGCATCTCCACTATCAGTACTAGAGCTGTTAAATTGCATCATCATCATCACTCTGTGAACAAACAATTTCCTTGGTTGTCCATAATTGTCTTAAAGGCTCCATTACAGACAATTCAAGTGGGTAATCCATTTTTCAAACTTAGACTACCATTAAGTACAGTTATACAATACCTGTAATCATTGATCTATGTAAACTATTTTGTTCAATATTTGATTTATACTTCTTGGCCTATATTATCAATAAAAATTTTCATAGCTTGGAGGAAAGGAGTAGGTACTGTAATTTAAACAGAACTGTAGGACTTCATAACATTGTTGTGAACTCCTTTACCTCTATCAAAGAAAAGAGTAGTATCTGTAAGGTACACCTTACCACACCTCTCATACGGTACAACACCTCCGTATCAGGCACCTCGCAGCCACTCATGAGCACAACTATAACCTCTCTAATAACGTATTTCCATGCTGCGTTCATCACTAAAAAAAAAGAATGGCATGAAAGAACAAGGTTTTCGGGGAAAGGTATGGATAAGCACTACTAAATCAGCTGCCAAGTCAAGAAGACTCAGATAAGGTGAGGACTTCAAAACGAGTGAGAACAATTTCTAGGAAAATCTGATGAAATCTCACTAGGGCCTAAACTTACAGAGTATTTTTTTTTTTTTCCCAAAAGCAAGCCTGTTTTTAATTCACAGCTCAAGAAGCCTACTTTAAAGAAATAGGAGACAAGGTAAATGTAGGATCCAATCCTGAAAGAATGAATGGGTACTGGAAGTATTTTTGTTATTGTAAGTCTTTTGAGATACACGCAGGAATAATGTTAGAACCAATGAAACAATTTCTTGTACATACAATTAGAACATAAAGTGGAGAACTGAAGCTCACAACTTCAGTACGCAAGATACTATGAACAGAAACGTAACCTAAATATCTACTGAACAGTACACAGAGGAAAAAGTGTTCTTACTTCCTTTATATACAAATACAGAAACATTTGGGTCAAACAGGAATATCTGTTTTAGTCCCCTGAAAGCTGCAATTATAACAGAAGGAAGAAAGAGAAACCATGAATCTATTCCATGTTGAACTACAGTATTAGAAAAGGGAATGGGAAAACAGGGGGGTAACTTACATGGTTTTGCAATAGATCTTAGACTACAGCTTTTCTTTTAAACCGTCTTAGTACAAACTTCTAAGAACATATAACCATTTCTCAATTAACCAGGGCAGATAGAAGAGAAAATTCATGCTAATGCACAATTTAATCATCTTGTATTATTCCTGGGAAGAAGCAGGGGTAAACAGAAAGATTTAGGTAGAAAGCAGCTTTAGCCAGTGTAATGCAGACAGGTGCCAGCTACAGATCCTGAAATGTCAACTCTGATTAGGGAAAAACAAGGCCTAGTTAATTCATAGAAGTTCTTTAAAACTTTGAATACAATTAGCAGGTAAAACCAAAACCTTTTTGAATTTTTTTTTAATCTGTAAGAGAGAACTCAGGTTTTTTAATGAAGAAAAGAATGGTAGAATTGGAATTAGGATAAGAAGTGGTAAAAAGATGCAAAACATGTTTGTTTAGGGTTTTTTAACATTTTCAACCTAGGACTTCAGTTTTGTCTTATTATTCTAGTGTTTCCAAGTGCATATGCTCATTACCTGTCCTCTGTAACAAGTTCCCAAAAAGGGAAGGGGAATAACTCCCTCTTTGAAAAAGGCAAAGCCATGATAAATGGTAAACTATGCAAACTCAGCTGTGAGTCACACATTTTAAGAAATGAAACTTTACAATACTGTACAATTTGCAATCAACTGCCACATAAAAAGTTTAAAGTTCTAGAACACAGAAAACCAGAATAGCAACACTACTTCTTGCACTTTACTCTTCGATGCCTTCATTAATGGAAAATGAAGACGTTAAAATTAAAAATGGGAGAAGGACAAATATCATAAAAATATGATCTACAACAATAATAACAATGCAAGTTATTAGGCAGCAGAGTAGCAATTAGATACACTACAATACCTTAGTGGCCCAAATATTTTCATTTTCCTGAGATGTGTTCCCCATGAAACACTGGTTTTAATTTTTAAAAACTAGAGATTTATTGCATTGTGATACATTCTTTGTGGCTCCATCTCCCCTGAGCCACAAAGCTAAGAATGTTTTGTTAGTCCAATAATAATATAACGCTATACAGAGGATTCAGTCCCAGCATAAAAAGATCTACCATTTCACATGGTGCAGTATTTTGGTCTGGTAGCAGAATGATGTCATTATCCAAGGTTATGGCACTTTACAGGCATGCATGGGTCTACTGAAGAGAGGTCAAAGGAGCCTTCTGTCAGTAGATTACAGAACAAAAAAAAAAAAGAATCTTTACCATAGAATGATTTATTCAAATGAAATTATGCCTCATTGTACTCATGCTCCACCTTAAACCCACTAATTTCTCCCACTTCAGACCTCGTGATACACTATAATTCCAACCTTTTCACGAAATACACATGATCTTTCATTCCATTCTTCTTCCAGTACGGTGCAAATTTTTTCCTCTTCCTTAGAAATGTTCCCAGATGAACAGTACCGGCATCAAACTCATAAAACATTCCAATCCAATAGAAATGCTTTCCTCACGACTGGTCAGTAATCGAATAGGGGTCTATTAGTTTGAGTACATACTCCGGCATTTTATATTACACACAAATGGACTGATTAAAGCAGTACACAATTAAAAAGACATGATGTTCAAAAAGATGCCCTCACATGAGCAGGCAATTTGCAGTACATGACAACACTGTGAAAGAGAACCTGAGTGAACTAATATATATGCACAGCAGACAATCAATGCCCAGGAGAGAACAAGAGGGCTGAACTGCTTGGCAGGAAACCTGTTCCGCAGGCCTAAGCTCAGGGCTGCTGCAGAGGACAAGCATGTATCTATCCTTTGGAGACCAAAGGTTATACAGGGCCTTCTGCAACAATTACACGAGGTCAGAGAAGACATATTAATGAGCTGGGAGAATGAGACAGTGAAACACCATACATATTATACAATTACAAAGGTCATGAGTAAATTCCTGCAGATGTTACATAGAAAGACTGGGCTGACAAATGATAAACTGGGCTTTCCTCTCAGCTGTCTTGAGACAACTGTTGTTGAGACAAACTGTACACGAAACTCACCCAAAAGAATCACAGACCGGCAAAGCAGAGGTGAAAACTAACAGCACAGGAAACAAGCAATATATGGGGCGCTGATAAGTAATTGGTGCCCAAAGGAAAGCTTTCAAGATCTAGAAATAAACTGGTTTCATCAGAGACACACGGTCTACTAGCAGTAACACGTATTTAACCACTTAAAAAAAAACTTCACGTACCTCAAAAAGGAAGGACAAAGAAAAGTAGGGACACATTTTAAAAAGAAACCAGCTATTACATATAACAACAGCAAAACCACGCTTGGGAAAGAGCAGTGTCCACTTAAATGAAAGTTTCCAAATTACACCATCAGATTTATTGCCAAACTACTGCGGAAAATTGTATTTAATATAAGAGCAAGTAAAAATTGTTAAAAGCTGCTCAGGAACAGAAAGCATACATAAAGATAGCAAACACTGATTCTGTCAATAGGTGTGCATCTCTTGCAAGAAGCAAAATATTGACAAAAAAAAAGAAAAAAGTTGTTGGCCATCAAAAAAAAAGCCACAAGAAACCGAGACAAACATTCCTCATTGGTTATTGAAGGAAAGGAAGTCAAAAGACAGATAAATAAAATAGGATGATTTTCTCCTCTCTAAGTACCAAGAAAAATCTTGATAAAGGTTGGCAGTACCTCAACAAGTCTTGGGTCAGAACACTGATTTTACTGTTATAATTAAGAGCAAAGAAAAGATCAGGAGTCTCTGTCAGAACCATTATAAGATACAAGAATTATCTTGGTTAAATACTTCTCAGTAGCCTTTTGAAAGAAATGAGGATCAATACAGAGAAGTATAGAAACACGTAACAGAAGCAGCAACAATCACTAGCAATCTCTACATCGCGCAACAGAAAAATCAGTTGTCCATAACAAAAGCAATGGATACCAAGTCTGAAGGGAGAAGGTATTTAGTTTAATTGCCTCTGTTTGTTAAGATAGTTCCTGATTTTTAAAAGAGCAATGATCACATTGTGAAAATTACCACCATCATTAAGGTCTGTTGCCAACTAAAACAAAAATACCAGCGCCAACCAACACTCCTTCCCCCCAGCATTCGGTATTCAGGAATAAGATTATCTCTTGGAGAAAATATACCAGCAGAACTCACAGAACCGAATTTTGCTGCTGAACTGTCCTACCCAGACAAATTAAGGTGTCCTTAAAAATTCCACTTTCAAGAGTTCAATTAGCCAACTCACAACCTGAATGAATTACAACCACTCAGAACAAGAGCCACAGCGTTGGGCCCAAGACGGCATACAGCGTACCCACTGCCAGTACGCAGAATAATAAGTACAGGGTTGTTAATGTTGTTTTTCTTCTTAAGTAAAAAGAAAATTGGAATGCAGCAGCTGGAAATAGTGTTATTATAAGGGAAAATTCTACGCACCTTTTCTTTGTGTGAAATTCTGTCCCATTTATGACACATTATTATTTACATTCAAAGCAAAATAATTGGAACTTTACACACAAAACATTGTATGTAGACAATAAATATAAAAAATTATAATCTACAAACAGATTCGAAAATCTGCATTTATGCACAGAAGAAGACATTTTTATAAACGGACAAACTGCTGTGTGAATCTTTAAAAATCACTGAATGTAACCTCCAGACTCCCAGCACCTTCAAAACATCTCTCCACTTGCCCTCTATGCAACTGAATGTGTGTAACAGAAAATGATAGCCACATTATTAACAGTGGAAATTTTAAATCTCTTGGAATTAATCGATTTTTTTTTTCTTTTAAAACCAAATGCTTTGGGTCTGGTGCAACTAATAACTAAATAAGCACCAAAAATACATAATATATTGCATTTGGGTGTATTTTATGTGCAATATTAAAATCAAATCATGGATCTTTCATCTTAGGAGCATTCCTCTGTTAATTCCCCAGAGAGAAAAAAAAGATCATTGCTAATGCTGCCCATGGCACTTTCAAATGTGGTAATCATTACAGAAATTAAAAAAAAAAAACAAAAACAACCCTGTTCTAAAGATTCTGAACTAAGCTTAGTTTCTGGAATATTCTAACCACAAACAACAGGCAACCATGTGGATGGACATTTTGCAAATCAATCATGGGAATAATAGAAGTTAGACTCTAGGTTACTATGTTTGTTATGTCCTTGCCAAAATTTTCCTTGCTGTTCAATTAAAATGTTAGCTTTCAAGCATATGACAAATCTTATTTACTCTATTTATGGTTAGTTAATTTTCAATCAGGAGCTGGTTTACTTATCTGCAAGATTTGCCCATGAAGCATCTATGTGGTATTTTAATCTAATAATATTCTTAAATCTCTTTGGTTTTGCAATAAAATACAAGAACAGAACACAGGGGTAAGATAGTATTTTTGTTTCATTCTTTGTCTCCAAAAACCAGATGGAAATGGAATATGGCAAGAAAGTAAGTTTCTACTACCTAGAAGCAGAAAATAGGCTTACAAGATTGCCAGTTTATAGCCTAAGAAGATTAATTCCTGCACTTAAGCCATAATAGAGGACAATCTAGAAAGGACTGATGTTTAGTTGAATTGGTGCTATTTGCTCTGACGCGGAAGAAATAGGAAGCTGTTTTAACCTCCCATTTACACTGCAAAATAAAAGACAGCATGCACATAAGCAAACTCCAGCATGGAACTCTTACCAGTTTTCTTGTAATGGCAATTTCCTAGGCAACTTGTGCAATGAAATGAAAGTAATAGTACATTTGTTTTACTTCTGACCTTGTGACAATGGGTAAGTAACACTGGGAAAAAAGAAAACATGCTCAAACTCTTGTGAATCTCGCAACTTTGCTATGAAATTTACTGCAAATTAATTTCTTCCATATTACAGTCCAGAGATTACCTGGATGATGAGCCATGAAGGAGGAGTTGCTTAGAAGTATCACACGAGAAACCAGATAGCAACTTCTGATCCCAGTTGCCTAAATTACTTCTCACCCCTCTGCGAATGGTCAGAACGATACCTATGCCCCTGCAGTCCAACATGACTGAGTTACAGCAAAGGTATCTTGCAAAACTAAGCTGCTTTAGAAACCACCTCCGGTTTAGATGTTCTTCAATACACTGACTTATCTTACGTAAAGATGCTGTTCCGCTACACTGAGGGACTCTGTCAAGGATAATTACCTAAAAAGGTCAAAGGTCGCTACTCCTAACAAAAATTTAATCAAGAATAAACACATTATTAAACTTTCCATATTACAGTGTTATTCTCTTCATGTTAATTTAGCTTTAGTTCAGCTTCAAGCACAATGCTAAGAAACATCTTATCTTTGCAGCAGTTTTCCTAAGTTCATTTGTCAGTTAGGAAAGGTTAATGTTGTACATACATCTTGTAGAGAATATAATTTCTAATTTAAAGTACTTTCAGGCCCCTACAAGTTTAGGCACAGACCAAAAAAAGTAACATTCAATTCTATGTGTGTTCTGGGTGTGCAGTATTTATTGTCTACAATTACACAACAAAACCACTTGTCATAGCTCAAAATACAACCCACACAGGAAGCTGAGAAGATAGATCTTGGGAGGCATTACTCTAGTTGAATATTTTGTGCAAATTCAATAGATTTTTCTTTCTGCCTCTTCAGCATCAGTTTTACATGTTTCTACAGTATTCTAAAATACCGGGATCAGATATTAAACAGTACAACTAGAACAAAAGTATTTAATTAGGTAGTCAAACATCTCCAGCTTCTGCTCTGGTTTTTTATTTTAGCCAGCTAACACTGCTCTGTGTGTGTCAGATAAGCACACACATAAGCAGGTTTAATTGTTTTAATTATACTACATATCGGCAGTTAGAAAAGTAGTCTTCTGTAGGAAAAGGCTAAAGCATTTGAAGAAAAAGCATTCTAAGAAAAAGCATTCTACTGTACAAGTCCTGAGCCTTAATTGCTAGGATTTGCTGTAGCAAAGCAAGTAGAAATTTAACACTACAAAAGTACCAGTTTAAAAAACAAAACAAAACAAAAAACAGTAGAACAAAAATAAAAATTTAGTTATTCCTTTTCCTCTGGTTTACATAGTTAAGTGAGCACCACTTACAAGTTATCTTAGCTAAATCTTGCTGCATATGCATAATAAAGCACACAGGATGTAACTGTAGTACAGTAGCACAAAGGATATTTTCTTTGTTATAGATGGATCTTCCTACAAAATAAAAAAAAAGTCCTGCAATTAATTTTACCTGTTAAACAACAAGCTGTTTAGAGGTGCTGTTCACATACTTACTAAATGAGAGCATTACTTTTCAATGTGCTAATTTCCTGGCAACTGAAACAACTGACGAAAAGCTTAAGATTTCATTCAACAGGAGAAAACACCAGAAGAAAGGCGAACTGCACTGATTCTAAGTGCTGGGAAAAGAGTCTTAGGTAACTCTTCAAATAATGATACAGAAGGACTCCAAAGAAAGGGATGAAGTACTTCCACTAGTAGTTCAGGGGCAAGAACTTCCCTGCTGAAGGTAAATTGATATATCAAGGTGGGTCTCAAGGACAACTTAATCAGTCTCATTTATTTAAAGAGATGGGGGGACATAAAGTCACAGATCACACTCAGCAACACTTTCACATATCCAAGCCTGAACCACTAAAGTATATGGATGCAGGTTCTATAGGGTAACATTTGGATTTTTTCCAAAGTCAAGAACCTTCTAAGTGCCTCAGACCTCATTTAAGGATTTTACACTCACAGTTATGAAGTATTAACAAATACTTTGAGAATCTTCTTATCAGAAGATACCCTGCCTTCCTTAATCACAAGGAAGTACATCAGCTATAGAAACAAAGTTCATGGCACATTACATCTTCAAATTTTCATCATTTATATATCAATTTGTATTTGTTTTATAAAATTGCCAATGTTTAGAACTTTCAAAACAGTCACACACATTTTCACACAGTACTTTGTTGTGAAAATTACTGCAAAACCTAAAGCTTCATATTCTGAAAAATGCTGTGAGAGGTACTTTAAAAAGTTACCAAAGTGTAGTTTTACATAACCAATACAAAAAAAAAATTTGGTGCTCTTTCAAATGAAGTAATATTATGTAGATTTCTATAGCTTCTAAAAATATGCATGCAATTAATTTTATCATCTTCAATTAACACTGACACATTAAAAATGTCAGAAGAAAATTAAAGGGGATCTTATTTCTCATGTAGGTTTGCATCAATACAACCATTTGTCTCATTCAAAAGATTTACAGCAGACGGGTTGAGCAGAAAGCCTCTAACTCTGTGCCCCTTATTTCATTCCTTCCCTAAAATTATTTGAAATTTCTTGAAAGATTTGGGAATCTTGGTGAAGTCGAATAAGTCTCCCGACTGCCTTTTTGCCTCTTAAGGGTCACAATTCATCATGAAACAAAACAGGTTCACCAAAAAACTATGTTAAAGTTGTGACAGTACTCTGCAGTACATAGAGTTCTTAGAGAACTTAGAGGCTGAAACATACTACAAGTCTTTTGAATGGAAGTGTACATTATGAAACTCATCAGGGTGGTGTCCCTTTAATGCTTCTGTACTGGGAGATACTCGAGAGTATTTTCAGTTTAATTTCTTAGATAATTATGACTTTCATCACAGCTGAAAGATTGCTCAAATAACACATTCTTGCTATGCACCTTTTTAAATAGAAGAAATCACACCCACACTGTAGGATAACTGTAACTAGGGGAATGCAAACACCACACCACAAATATTTATCAGTGCAAAGGATGCCTCTCATATGGGGATAAAAATAAATTATACTAGCATGCATAAACTCTTTGTGTACGTATATTTTATACATAAGCACACAAAACTCCATAATTTATGTCTGCTATTTTTTTAAATCCAGAAAGTGACAAAGTATTCTCTGGAGCTGTACTTTACAACGGACAAATAACAGCAAGGAGCAGGTTTATACCTCAAGTGTCTCAGTCTTGGCATACTTGGCTCCAAGAAGTATCGATCCTTTATAATAACTTTCCCAGTACGAGGAAATTCATAATCTAAAGTATTTTTAATGCTTCTTCACTGTATGAATCCCAAGAGTCTGGAGAACTACACACAACTCAGAACCTCAATTTGTACTGGTTTTGTCTGTTTGGAATGTTACAGAAAGGCCATTTCTAAATATAGACAGGACAGCATCTGAAAAAGTTGTCTTTAGTTCGTAGAGTATTACCCAAAGCTAACTCACCCATCCTGTAAGTACCTGTGATATTAAACTCACATAAAACTGACAGAGAAATCTTACACGTCCATATCAATGCCTAAATATTCATATTGTTTACCTAGACTGTGTTGTTCAAGTGCGTATTCTATGCAAAGCAGATTCTCAAATTCTGCTAAAAAGCAGTAATAAGAAAGCAAGCTTTCCTGTAACTTCTAAATAAGAATAAAATGTAAATAGTTGGTCCTAGACTAAAAAACAAAACAAAACATAGCCCCAGGCTATTTGAGACTCCGGTGGTGAAACTAAAATGAAACTGAAATAACTCACTGTTTGCATGGCATACTGAGAGTGCAGATGAAACAAACAGAAACCAAAGGCTCTAAAATGCTCAAAACTATTAATGATAGTGTCAGTAAAGCCATTTTTGTTTTAAACCACAATAATTGAATTGCCTTCAGCTGTTAGACGCATGAAGAACGGTAAAGTGCACACTTCTTGGAAACAAAGCAATTAATTAGACTTCAGAGAAGACTTTCCAGAAACAGCAACAGTTAGGGTTTTGTAGAGGGCAGGCAGACACCTCAAATTCACAATTGTTAAGAATTCACCCACACACAAAGCTCATTCCTGTGTGATAATTCACATGTAGTATTTAAAAAAACAAGTCAAATACAAACCCACTCCATTATTTTAGAAGAGATGCAGCAGAAGGTCCTGATTCAGCAAGTAGGTAAGAGCAGACTTAAACACTGTTCTAGTCATACTCATCGTTCAGTCCTCAAGACCCCATGTAGAGGTAGGTAGCACGGGAGCCAAGAGATTTCAGAATAACCCTGCAAAGCTGCAAATCTACTGATACAAAAAAAACTGGGAGACGGCTATCACAGTGGTTTCCAAAGTTTTCAGTTTAAAAGGCTCTCCTGTACCCTGCACAGCTCAAGTGACACCCAGGGTACAGAACTCCCTGCTCTCTCAGCTGCCTCCTGCAGACTTCCAGGTGCCAAGGGAGCATCACAGATACTTTCTGTTGGAAAAGACCTCCACGATCAAGTCCAACCATTAACCCAGCACTGCCAAGTCAACACTAAACCACATCCTGATGCACCATGTCTACACATCTTCTAAATACCTCCAGGGATGGTGACTCCTCCACTTCCACGGGCAGTCTGTTCCAACGTTTTACATCCCTTTCGGTGAAGAACTTTTTCTTAATGGCCACATACATCCTCCCTAGTGCAACCTGAGCCCATTTCCTCTCATCCTAATGCTTGTTACATGGGAGAAGAGACAGACCCCCAACTTCTACAACCTCCTTTCAGGTAGTTGTAGAGAGCAATAAGGTCTCCCCTCAGTCTCCTTTTCCGCAGGCTAAACAACCCCAGTTCCCTCAGCCACTCCTCGTAAGACTCAAGCCCCTTGGGTCCCTCCTGCTCTGCAAACCCACTCTTCATACCCGCTTTCCCTGGCTTTTTTAACCCCAATCTAATCCTCACCTCTCTCCCTACAGCCACCCTGACCTCACTCACTCCCTCACCACTAAGGTAAGCACCCTTTTCAATCTCAGCCCCGGATCTTTTCATTCAGGCGAAATTTTCCAACGGAAGGCAGTGGGTGGCGGTACCAAATGAAGGAAATAAATCGTTCGCTGTTGCTTTAATCCTTTCAGCCGCCCGAAACCAGGAGGCCACGAGCAATCGACCGCAGGGACCGGCCCGGCCGGCCAGGCCCGCTCCCCCCGGCCACCCGGAAGGTGTCTCGGTGGAGGGGCGGTGCGGTGGGTCGCGTCTGGGAGGGAGAGGCGACGAGGGGAGGGG
>NW_010409912.1:0-12102 GCF_000710305.1 Buceros rhinoceros silvestris
CTATCTGTTCTTTTATTTTCTATCAGTTTCCTTTGCTAGCAGCAATTCTTTAAATTGATCTTTGAATGCGTACAAGTTTGCACTCTGTAGATGTCTCGGAGAAGATTTAAGTAACAGCAGATTGTGTTTCAAGCATTTCAGATTGATGGAAATGAAAGGCCTGTTTCCCAAAGCTTTTAAATACATGCTTAACTTTGTGCACATGAATAATGCTATTAACAGCAAAAGGATAATTCATGTGCTTTGCTGTACTGCTGCCCAACAGCTGTGCAGACAATACAAGTTGCTTGAGTGATATTAATGGGGTTACTCTACACGTGTTCTTAAAAATAATCCTGTAGGAGGGATATCACTTGGGAACACCTTTTAGCAATGGGTAGAGGACCTGGTGACAAAGGATGCAGAAAAGGATGAGGTACATAAAGTCATATTTGTCTCAGTCTTTACCAGCAAGACTGTCCGTAAGCAATCTGAGGCCCATAAGACCAGTGGGAAACTCTGGAACAAGGAATGATTATCCTTGGTGGAAGAGAATTGGGTTAGGGAATGTTTAAACAAATTGGACATACATTAAGCCTGTGGGCTGCGATGAGATGTACCCACAAGTGCCGAGGGAGCTAGCAGGTAGTATTGTGGGGCCACTCTTGCTAATCTTTAGAAGGTTGTGGTCCTTGGAAGAGGTTTCTGAGGATAGGAGGAAAGAAAATGTTACGTCTGTTTTCAAGAAGGGCAAGAGACGATCTGGGGAAGTACAAGCTGATCTCCCTTGCTCTGATCACTAGGAAGGTTATGGAGGAAGTAAACTTGGAAACTGTTTCTAAGTATATGAAGCACAAGTTGAGGGAGTAGTCAGCATGGATTTATGAAGGGACAAGCATGCTTGACCATGTTGTTAATGAGATGACTGGCTTGGTAGATGAGGGGAGAACAGCAGATGTTGTTTATTTGTTGAGTAAACTTCAGCAGGCTTTCCATTCTGTTTCCCATAACATCCTCATCGACAAGCTGATGAAATATGGATTAGATAAATGGACGGTCAATTGAAAACTGTCTAAACTGCCAGACTGAGTTGTGATCATAAAGTCCAGTTGTGGCATGAAGCCCAGCTGGAGGCCAGTCACTAGCTGAGTGCCCCAGGAGAGGATATGAAGGTCACTGGGAGGAGCGGCTGATATGCCAGACGGTCACGCTACCATCCAGAGGGACCTCGAAAGGCTGGAGAAGTGGGCTGACAGGAGCCTCAAGCGAAGGGAGTGCAAATTCCTGCGCCTGGGGAGAAACAACCCCATGCACCAGTACATACTGGGGACCAAGTCGTTGTAAAGCAGCTTTACAGAAAAGGACCTGGGTGTTCTGGTGGACACCAAGTTGATCATAAGCCAGCAACGTGCAACAAGGAAGACCACCAGCTTTTTGGGGGGCATTAAGAGGAGCATTACCAGCAGGTCAAAGGAAGTGATCCTCCCTCCAGCACTGGTGAGACACAAATGGAGATCTGGGTCCGATACCTGGGCTTCCCTTCCAAGGAAGATAGGGATTTCCTGGAGTGAGTCCAGAGAATGGGTTACAAGATGATTAAGGGACTGGACTATCTGTCATACAAAGGAGAGACAGAGAGAGCTGTGACTGTACAGCCTCAGAGAGAGACAGCTGAGGGAGGATCACATCAAAGTATAAAAATATCTAGTATGGGGAGGGGAAGCGATAGAGAAGATGGAGCCCAACTCTATCCAGTGCTATCCTGTGATAGGACAAGAGGTAATGGGCACAAATGGAAGTACAGGAAATCCAATTTAAACGTAAAATCAAACATACTTTTTTTTTTCTTCCTGTGAGGGAGATCAAACACTGCCACAGTTGCCCGAAAAGGTTGAGGGATACTCAAAATATGAGTGGATATGGCCCTGAGGAACCTGCTCTAGCTGACTTTGCTCTGAGCTTGAAGGCTGGTCTAGACAATCTCCAGAGTCGTATCCCAGTCCCAACCAGTATGATTGCGTGTATTGCATCTAGAGGCATGAAAAAATTCTAACTGAGTATGAACAGGAAGCTCTTTAACAAAACTGAGAAAAAGTATTTGATTGTGATTGACTGAGCAATTTGTAAAAGTGAGAGGCAGTTTTATTTGAGTGAAAGAAGTATCTGTCTAGTTTCATCAGCTTCTAATATTTCTGAAGTTCATTCTTAATCACATAGAAAAAGAAACAACCCTGTCATTCCTATTTTGTATTATTTATTGGTTTTGGTGGGGTAAAAGACAGATCCCAAAGATAAATCTTTGGATCATAAACTGACTTTGAACATTTGCCTTCTGATAAATCATTGTTTTTAGCAGGAAAGCTTTATACCATTTGTTCTCAACAGTTATTCCAGCGGCAGCCACCACGAATCCCATGCTAAATTCAGATTTACATTAAGCTTTTTCATATTACATTTCCTGGTGGGTAAAACATAACTTTCAAAGTATAGCAGTATAGTTGCCTTATTCAGCTTAACCATGAAATAATGGTCATTGCAATATACTCAAGCTGAAGGCACTAACAGCCAGTTATCCCACAAGCGGTGGTTTTTGCAGAGCTAACCTTTTAGTCTTTACTATGTCTTTTTGCACAGCTGCTAGTGCTGCTCTGTTTACCTCACAATCTAAATAGACAGTATTTATTTTCACTTTTGATACAGACGCAAAATTCAGGTTTAAAATGTTACAGCCTAGCACAACAGTTTCCTTTCTCTTTCTACCTTCGGCTTGCAAGGTTACAGCAACACTTCGAAAGCGTGCCTGCTCTTGTGCAAAAGTCCTTTGCTTTGCCAACAGCACTAAGGGTTGCTCTGTAGTTTCCTTTTGTCACAAAAGCAACAAATGCATTTTAAACTTGCAGGAAATGCCAGTGCAACTTCTGGAATACTTACAGTTCCTTTAACGTAGGCTGAGTCATATTAGCATCAAGGTGCTGAGAGGCTTGAAATGCTTTTAGAAATACTGCCTCTCTTGGTGAATCAAAGACTGAGTTCACCAGGTCTGACTAATTGTCAACTTTCTGCACACCTAGGAAATTCTCTGGCCTCCCTCATCATCCAGGGGAAGTGTCAAAACTGATGAAGCTGCCCAGAATTGCAGGAGGGAAAGCAAGGAAGGTTGTTATGGAAAAGAATTGAGTATTTGACAGGTTTTGATGACTACTCGCAAACTCATCTCAGCCATATGCCAGTCATATCCTTGCAGTTCAGTCCCTAATTCTAACATCTTCATGGTTTGGTAGCATTAGGTTTATGATTGGACTCAATGATCCTAAAGATCTTTTCCAACCTAAATGATTCTATCTTTTGTAGTATATTAAGTGCACACATGATACTACCATGAGCGCTGAAGTTTGCTGCGAATTTTCCCTAACACCAGAGGCATTGAACTAGTATCCAGGCAAACCCTGCATTGACTTGAATCAACATTTGCTTCTCTAATAATCAAAACTAGGATCTTTTGCAAGCAAAGCGAAAAATAAGAAGTGTTGCCAGCAGGTGTACAGACAGGCACTGTCACAAGGTAACTGTATGAACAGTCTTAAGACTGAGCTGCATTTTCCTGTTGGTACCTAACACAGGGATGGTCCACCACCAAGTTGCTCATGGTTTTGCTATGCTACAACCACAGAAACTGGATGCTGCAAACAGCGACTCTCATACACTGTGTAGGTGACCGTCCTACAATAAGCACAAGGAGATTTTATTCAGTCAGTGTGAATGCTCTCTCTGCTGGCACCAGTACCGGCACCATTGGTTTCTTTGGAACCTCAAGCATTGTTGAGATGCAAGTCAGTAAACTCGGTTTTCTCATGACCTGGAGTTTACAGGCCAAAATTTGAGGCATAGTTTTAAGCCATTCTTCATTTTAGAAGATATTCGTAGTTGTGAACACAGCTGAGCACTGCTGTCATTTTCCACTTAGCTCAAAGGAGAGATGAAAATTAGGATCAATTTCTGACAATTTTTTTCCCCCCTTCTGCATTGCCAGTGCTAGAAACAAAGCAGAGCAAAAGGAAGGACAGGGCTGAGACCCACTCAAATCAAGATGCTTGCAATTAGCACACAAACAGGCTCATTAACCAAATGCATTGTAGCTGGACTTCGCTGACTACGCAGAGCAGGAGCTGAATCACAGCTGAGCAGGGCTATATAGAGCTTGGGATTGATGTAAGCAGCAGACATTTGTGGAGTCAGTCCAGCAAGATAAAAATCTGGTTTCTAACTGCGTATCATGAGTTAGCAGTCTGAACGAAGTAACCTGCCAGACACTAAGTGAATATAGTACCACTGAGGCTCATAAGGAATCAGCAAAATCTCTGCTCAGTACAAAAATAACCCCAATGCTTTTTCCACCCCCCTACCCCCCCGGGGTTATTTGTTTTAGAAAGTTTTAACTTCATTTTCAATTGGTTCTTTCCACAGAAAGAAGAGTAGGGCCGAATCCTGCCACACTGAAAGAAGGAGGATTTAGAGAGACGTTACAGAGTATGCATGCTGCCCCTTCACAGAAGGTGAACCATTATTTGACAGTATTCAAAGTGTTTGAAGTGGCTTTGTACTTACAATATTTTATCACCTCCTGATTACAAGTTTCTGGATCACTTAGCTATGGGCAAAAATCCTAGTGGCATAAAAAATACAAGACAGAGATACACAGTTTATATGCATTGTCGTGAAGATGTGAAGATGTGATAAATTTCTGATAATATTTTTAACGTTTCCAGTAGACAGTAGTGACACAAAGTAACTTGATAGAAAACAATTAAGGAATAGCTAAGATTCTTACTTTATATACCCACTGGATACGCTTTCCACTGAACCGTGAAGTTGATGTTGATCAGCTATTGTATCTCTTCTTATCAGTGCTGATTTATCACGATTTTTGCCTGCGAGAGCATACGCACCAAACAGTAAATCAGAGTAGCTTGTGGAAGAGGCACAAACAAGCCGAGGGCCAAAATGCCAGGTTTGGATGACACTGACCTCCCACAACTGCTATCAGGTATTGACGTTATTCGAAAAAACACACAGTACGTGGGGAACAAGCAGAGTCTCTATAACCTTGGAGAGCTTTTGCATAAATCATTTCAAAATTTCAAATGCCAAATGTTTCAAAATCAGAAACGAAGGTGTTTACACTCCCAGTCCACTGCAGCCAGTGTGCCTGTAGCAGGGTAAGTAGGAAGAGGCTCGGTATAAAAGCACTTAGAATATGCATGAAAATAGTGGCAGTATTTAGTGATGTGAAAAAGTTGCCTCAGTATGCTGCTGGAATAGCAGAGCTCTTGTTTCCAGGGGTGGAGGCAAAACTGAAGCACCACAAACGTACACTTGTAGAAAATTTTGGCAGTTCTTGACATCTAGTTTCTGTAACTCATTTGCCCCTGGCGAGGAAGAAGAGTTTGAAAACACTTCCCTAGCTGTTCATCATTTTCTAGGACTCACTGGTTTGGTAGCATTTGCATTCTGTAGCCAAATTATGCTTCTTCTAGTAAGAGACCAAGGCACTTCTGTCTACTCTGTTTATGTAACAGATGCTATTGCTAACATATTTGGTCTAGTTCAAATAGCAGTAACAAGACTTCTAAGTCCTGCGTACCTTAGCTTTAGAGTTAAGTATGTCTTAAAATCCTTCTTGGACCAGACTTGGAAACTGATGAGAAGGTTTAGACAAACTGTGTCGAAAGAAAAACAACCTATCAGGAAGAGTCAGATTCGGTGATCATGAGATGAGGTCTGAGCTCTATTTGTAATGAAAATATATCTGGTTCACATCATAAGAGATTTTAAATTTTGCTCTGGGTTCCTCTATCAAAATAAAATATTTTGTCTAGTTTCAAAGGCACTCCAGATACACAGTGGACAGGCAGGGCTGATAGATGGCTCCTGGGGTATCTATTACAGGGCATCTGTCACATATATCCCTGGGCTGTTTCTCACTGCTGTTGTTTTAAAGATGACAGACATGTTTTCATTCAGAAAGGTTGTCTATTTATATCCCCTAGACATAGCTTCTTTCATGGCTCTGTAGAAGCTTTATCCAAACAGCAAGGAGGCCTGTGTACTCTGACGGGTGCTCTCCCCATTGAAACGGTGTACACAGGCACATCTGCCTGGGAAGGCACGGGGGGCAGACGTGATTAGGGCTAATCCCTAAATATTGGTCCCAGTTAGCTTAGCCATGCAGTTTTTTAGCGAGGGAGACACATTCAACTTTGTCAGAAAATGCATAAAAAGTACCACCTCTATACCTAATAGTTTGTAAGCATGTTTTAAGAAATTAACACTAAGAGGGAAAATTCACCGGGGACCTGCCAGGTGCTGTCCTGGGCACTGAAGTGAAGAACTAGTATGGAGTGAACAGCAGATAGCCTGCATGAGCCAGCAGCGACCCAGCATCCCAGCAGCAAGAGGAGCGGTGCACCTGACACATCTGAAGAGGAATGCATTGCAATGTGCCCAGCCACCAGAATAACCCCTTCGTTATTGGTCAGGGCGCTGGATGTGGAGCTGTCTGAGGGGTTCTCAAGGACCACAGTCATGGTTTTTTGCTCTGGACCTCAGATGTTGTTGTAAACTTGTGCCAAAGACTTCCTGTAGGCTAGCCCACTGCTGGAGGAACATGTGACCCAGATGTGTCACTGACCACAGACTCATCCTGCAGACACATAAAGACTGTCCCTGTAGCAAGACACAAGATATTCTGTTTTTCAGCTGGGCTTTAATTTCATACAAACTTGTTTCTGATGTTTTTTTCTGTTGGAGATTTAGAGAGAAAGACAACATGCTCCCCAAAGGAAAAAAAAAAAAAAAAGACTTCCAATATCAGTGGAAACCTTGCCAGGGACTTCAAAAAGGCTGGGATTTTGCAGCGATCTTAGGTATAAATATAAATAGTGAGCAAAAATTTTAGGTCATCTAACTGCAGTTGTCTGAGTCCTCAGTTTCAAAGGTAAGTGAAATTCTGCCTGGTGAAAACAATGGCCTTGCTGTTACTCTATTACTACTTTAATAGTACAGCTTCACAGTAAGACACTTGTTCTTCATAAAGATTCAGCAAATGACAATCTGACTAGGTGTTAAAGCGCTGGGATAACTTCATTAATTCCCTGCAGGGAATGGTGCAGAGGAAACCTTCATAGCTTATGCTTTAAGCCCAGTAGTAATAACACTAAACAGACAGTCTCAGCTCGTCCATTTAAATAGAATGGTTAAAAAAAAGTAAATCACAATGACCTGTTAAGACTTACTAATTTCCTGCTGTTCTCATCATTTTTCCCTGAATCTGAATACATCTGAGGAGTTAAAAGATATGCTAATAATGCCTTAAACCAACATATGTTCACTCATCTAATTATTTCTACATGTTTCCTTGAGTAGCACAAGGCGCAGTTAGCCAGTAGATTTAAGAGGTGTTGAAGATACTGCTTAGAGCTAAGGCAGCAATGCACTTCTTCCTTCTCATAGAGGCAAACCGCAGAAAAGGACATTGATGATCAAGTAATACTTGCTGCAGAGTGGCTGTATAATTCAGCCACGAAACACTCTCCCATATGCCATCATGGACCACAGCCACTTCCTCTGCAACAAGATGAAGACCCCCAGTAAAAGACAGAAAGCTTTGGAAATAAGTGCGTTATAGACAGAAGGTAGGAGGTACTCAAAGAATCGCCACTCCCCCATATGCCATCATGGCCCCCAGCCACTTCCTCTGCAACAAGATGAAGACCCCCAGTAAAAGACAGAAAGCTTTGGAAATGAGTGCGTTATAGACAGAAGGTAGGAGATACTCAAAGAATCGCCAAAGAAACACTTGCCCATGGAATAAGGGGGACTTTGCCTGATGTTTAGTCAGTAAAAGACAGAAAGCTTTGGAAATAAGTGCGTTATAGACAGAAGGTAGGAGGTACTCAAAGAATCGCCAAAGAAACACTTGCCTGTGGAATAAGGGGGACTTTGCCTGATGTTTAGTTCTTTACTACCTCTTGCTTCCACATGCACAAATCCTCTGACTGCTTAAATGTGAAGCCTTGAGCTCTCTTCTGCTTAGGGATGCCGTTAGAGCCTGCTATTCTTTGACACTCAAGTTGGGTGTAAGAAGCATCCAAAAGACAAAGTTGGAGCTTTAGCATCTCCTGGTAGTGCTGCAGTCAAAGAGACAAAAGCCACACTGGTAAACTGAGTGTTTTCCCCACTCCTCCATCTGTTTGAAGTGACTATACAGGCTACGCCAGCTCCACCTCCACAACTGGGCTGTTTCTTACCAGCCCAGCTGCTGCAAGCTGTTATTAGCTATTAAGCTACTGATCATCATTATCTCTCAGGCAAATCTTCAGACAGAAGCTTGAATTTGCAGATGCTCTCTGCTTCCTAAACCAACTTTGCTTGAACAGACCCATAAAACCGGGGATACCAAATGTCCATTATTGTTGACTTTCACTCCAGCAGCATGCATAAAACCCTTGATGACACCTGGTGAAGAAAAGAAGTTGCCCTTCAAGCACTGCCAGAGGTGCAGTGTGCTCATCCACAGCTGCGCACTGCCAGCTGAAAGATTAACCTCATACACATGCATGGGGAATAAAAAAAAAAAACAAAACAAAACCCAAACATTTGATGGTGATCAACACCCCAAACCTTCTGTTTAGTGTTGTTAGCAACCCAGCACACAGTAGCTATGAGATGTCTCCTGTTGCTTCCTGGCAGAGACCGCAGCATTGGACTGGGTTTACACAAAGAAGCGCACAGGCTAACCAGGCACAAAACTGCAGCCAGGTCTGCAGGTGGGACTGCAGTCCTTCCCAAAGCAGAGGGGGAGCGACAGGCCTGTGTGGCACAGCCCTGTGAGTGCAGCAGTGTTTTGGGGCCCTGCATGCGGTGAGGAAGGAAACCCTGAGGAGGCTTCAAGGATCAGAGGGAGCTCAGGGGCCAGGCTCCAGCTCTTCCAGCTGCAGCTGCGAAGATCACATCCAAATGTGAAAAGAGCCACCGCAAACAAGCAACCCCTCCAATTACCACGACAAGTGAATAACTCATTAACTCAAGGGCACTTCAGTGGGTGGACCAAATGCCTCCACGAGTAGCTCTAACAGCCCTGCCAGCTTCTCACAAATACCCAGTGAATCTGCGATCGTCTAAGAGCAAAAAAGTCATTCGGAGGGAGAGCCCTTTGCACCAGGCACAGCTGGGGCGGTTTTCTACCCGTCTGGGTCTGCAGTCCTTGAGGACTGGAACAAAACAGAATAGCAGACCAAAATGACTCTGGGCTGGGAGGTGAAAAAATAGTCAATAAAAATGGGCTCTATTAACTCTGAATGTTGAATTTTTGGGAAGAGCTCAGTTCTGTTTTGAGGCTTAACTTCACAGTGTAATACATCTATCCTCTCACAAAATGTGCAAAGCTCAATCTCAGTATCTGCAGGACAGTAGCTGTGCAAGTCAGATTCAGGTCTTAGGTGCACTAGCGTATGGAGTTATTCAGAATAAAAGTAAATTCTTCAGCTGCTATAAAGTGATTGATGGCTTTGTTGCAGTCAATAGTGCTACGTTCATTAACTCCAGATGATAATCTGGCCCTTGGGGTTTGATTCAGACACAAATCTTTAATAAACTCAACATCAACACAAGAGGCTGCAGGTGCATTTGTGGACAGCCCATGGATTAGAACAGGAAGAAAGAGGCAATTTTTCCATGTATGTTTAACAGCTATGGGGTGGGGTTTTTTGTTGTTTTCAAATCTAACAGCCAGACCCAATATGGCTCTTTAGAGCAAGCTACATAAAGCAGAGTCCCTGTCTTTATACATAAAAATAACGCAGTGCAGCTGAGGTGTACGATGCGTATTGTCATTCTTGATACGCTGCAGTCTCATTACATTCCAGGGCAGTCATCTGAGTTGATTGCAATGCCCAGAGTGCTGGTGATTGCAGTCCAGGGGCCGGCTGGACTAAAAGCCAAATAGGATGCTGGGGAATAGGGAAATGCAGATTCCCTCTGGCTTTCAGAAGGAAATGAAAGCTCTTCAATTTGTTTCCTGGTAAGGAGCTCCCTGCTGAGCAATGCTGCTGTGCTCTGGTGCCAGAGATCCTCCTGGAGTTTCCACAGTTCAGGAATTTCTTTAATCTGACCAAATTTTAGGATTTGATCAGAGCAGATCTGAGGAGCAGAAGGAGCGATAAGACTTTCAGAGGGGAGTCTTATGAAAAGGTAAAGTAGAGTGGGATTAAGCCAAAAGGAAATCCATTCTCTACGACCCCTGCATGTGACTCTAGGAAGAGGACAGCATCAATGTGACATACCACCTGGCCTGGGCAAATAAGAGCTGGAGCTTCTTGAGCAAGCTGAAGGTCCCAGGCAGAGGTGGCTGCTGGCCAGCAGCCCGGCCGTTTCCACCTTGCACAAAGACAGTTTGGCCCAAAGCCCAACAGGAAGGTAATGGGAGGTTGGCTCCAGTGAGCTTCCTGCACCCTTGCCTTCGCCCAGGAAAAGCCTTGGCCTTTCCTAGTGATCCAGGTAAGGCTGTAAGTACACTGTAAGGAGAGTGGAGATGGCATTGAAGAGTAACCAAAGCTTGAACCGCTTGAGGACAGCTTGGGCAGTCAGAATAAACAGTGCAGGTGCTGTGCCTTATATAGCCTTCTGCAGAGGACGGGTTTTAAGGTGTCCCTGCATAAAACCACCAGAAATGGCAAGGTGCCATAGGCAGCATGAGATGCGTCATAGGTCTGTTAGTGACGCCACTGCAGACTTGGCTGGGAGGTGCCAATGCTCGGGCAGATCAACAGACAACCATTGATTTACAAATTCTTCCAGGAAGCAGCATTATTTAACGCATTTAATTACCAGAAGTTCCCTGCTCATTTTGGCTGCTTAGCAAAGGG
Organism: Buceros rhinoceros silvestris; assembly: GCF_000710305.1. Classification (NCBI taxonomy): domain Eukaryota; kingdom Metazoa; phylum Chordata; class Aves; order Bucerotiformes; family Bucerotidae; genus Buceros; species Buceros rhinoceros. Next base: position 10,902 of record NW_010409912.1, read on the forward strand.
ATGCAAAGGCTGTCTGCCCCCACTTGCTGGGGACCCAGCCTGGAGGCCTTTGCTCCCAACTGAGCCCTGTAGGAGGCTGTGAGCCCTGTGAGCTCAGCTTCTGGAAAGAACTAGTTTCTTCTAGGTTATGCCCTTTGAGACATGGAAAACCCCAGGGAAGGGCTGATCTTTTGCAGGTTTCATCATTACAAGGGACCCTCCTAGTCACCTGAACAAATTGTCTAATTTATGCCAGAAAAACACGTTAACTAATTCCTGCAGCCAGCTGACTGAGCTGGAGCTTACTGGTCTTGCCTGAAATACTCCCAAGTGATTTAGTTGGACAGCATTCCTAGACTCTGGCATTGAAGCCATTCGATACCTGCCAGCCAGCATCGCCTCACTACGGCCTCCAGAAGTTACACCCTGTCTAGGCCATGAACGGACTGAGTGGCTTCAAAAAAACCCAACCAAAACCATACCTGAGCACTTTGCACGTTGAAGCAACAGGGTAAAATGCTTGGACTCAGTAAAGAAGCTGTAAAATGTCCTGCACTGTGACAGCAGCATTTTCTGGCATTTTTCCTAGAGAAAAAGGTTCTCTTAGACTGCAGGTAGCAGAGTGTGCAAGCATTTGTTGAAGTGACATGGAAGGAAAAGCCTTCTCTAAGTATGGCAGATAATTAGAAGATAAGGAGACTCCCTAGCAAACATTAAGGCCGAGGCTTTGAAGACCAGTGTGCCAGGGTGTCTGGATCACCACTGAAACCTGCCTAAAGAATTCCCTGTTGCCCAATGGCTTTAGGATAGCCTACAACAAGCGTAGCGTCTAAACATGCAAGCGTCAAAGTCACCTCCACAATTACAAGGTTGGCCGTTTTGATGGCAATTTGTACAAAGTGACTCAGTCCTGAGACTAACCACTCCCTTGCTGGTTCAGTAGGCAAAGAGAGCGCTACTGGGGAGGTGTCACTTGCTGGAGTGAGACAGGCGAGATCTAAACCCTGGGCCAACACACTTGCCCCCTTTACTGCAAATCTGTTGCTCTCGTGGCCAAGAGGCTGTATACAAGTGCTACATCGCCATGAACTATGAAATCATGCTCAGTAGAAACTCCCGTTAGTTTCTTGGTTCCCTTAGGACAGAGTGATCCATTTGCAAAATTCTTTAGGAAGGTCATCTCGTGAGGAGGGGAAGCTCAGACACCACTACACCAGCCCTG